>NC_136511.1:94873364-94895864 GCF_053919585.1 Euprymna scolopes | reverse complement strand
CTTCTAACACTAACCCTATAGACATATTTTATAAAAACCAAATGACACCAAATTTTAGAGTGGAAGAAAAAATAATTAAAAGCATCATACATAGATATACAGCACCTCTTTTAGAGAACAATTCTAAGATTAGATTTATTATATACTATAAGAAGTATCGAACCCAGAACCTCATCGTAAAAAATAACTCTTCGCCGGCGACAAAAATGTTGGAGCAAACCAATATTGTGTACAAATTTCAATGCCCCTTAGGAGAGTGTAACTCCGAAAATAAAAACGCATATATTGGACATACAAAAACAACATTGTCCCGTCGATTAACGATGCACTTGAACAGTACTAGCTCAATATACCATCATTTAACAAATCAACATAGCTGTCCCCCCTCTAATCTTAGAAAGGTCCACGTGGACAACACAAGGATTTTGCAACGAGAAAGTAATTGTAAAAAATTAAAAATACTTGAAGCACTATATATAAAAACCCAGCCAGCACCCATCTGTAAATAGCATTAATTTTGATAGTAGCAATAATGTGCTGAAATGTTTAGCATAATCAGTATACGACTGGTTTTACTAACATTGCCTTTTATCATCCTAATTTTTAATCGAGTTTTTAATCACTCGTAAATGTATATTTTAATCGACTTTTCATTGACTCTTTTTATCATTCGTAACTATATATGTCACTTCTATTTTTAATATTTCATCTCCACCTGATGAGGATTCAAGAAAGAATCGAGAGCGCTCGTGTGAAGCATGGGATATTTGTAAATACCTTCCATCCTGAAGTTAAATAAATCTTACGAAAGATCGAAAAAATGAAAAAAAGAATCATTAGGCAAGTTATCTCTGTTGTTTTTAATAATGTTTGCCTGAATATATGTACGTATATATATACATATGTATGTATATATATACATATGTATATATATGTATATAAATATATATATATGTATATATATGTATATGTGTATATATATGTATATATGTATATATATATGTATGTATATATATATGTATATGTATGTACATATGTATATGTATATACATATGTATATATATGTATATATGTATATATATATATGTATGTATATATATGTATATGTATGTGCATATGTATATATATGTATATGTATGTATATATGTATATATATATATGTATGTATATATATATATATGTATATACATATGTATATATATGTATATGTATGTATATATGCATATGTATATGCATATATAACTGTATATGTATATATGTATATATATATGTATATGCATATATATTTATATGTATATATAACTGTATATATATGTATATATATGTATATATGTATGTATATATATGTATATATATATATGTATGTCTATATAAGTGTATATGGATACATGGGTATATATATGTATATATATATATATGAAAATATATACACATATATATATGTGTATATGTATATATATACATATATATATGTGTATATGTATATATATATGTGTGTATATGTATATATATATGTGTGTATATGTATATATATATATATGTGTGTGTATATGTATATATATATATATGTGTGTGTATATGTATATATATATGTGAAATGTATATATATATATGTCAATATGTATATATATATGTAAATATGTGCGTATATATGTATATATATATTTCTATATATGTATATATTTATATATATATATGTATATATATATGTAAATATATGTATATATAAAGGTATATATATATATGTATATATATGTATATTTATAGGTATTTATATATGTATATATATGTATATATATACATATGTATATGCATACATAGGTATATATACATATGTATATATATATATTTGTATATATATATGTATATATATGTATATATATTTATGTATATATGTATATATATTTATGTATATATGTATATATATTTATGTATATATGTATATATAATTGTGTATATATGTATATATATTTATATATATATATGTATATATACGTATATATATATATGTATATATATTTATGTATATATGTATATATATATGTATATATGTATATATATTTATGTATATATGTATATATGTATATATATTTATGTATATATGTATATATGTATATATATTTATATATATATGTATATATATATGTATATATATTTATATATATATATGTATATATATATGTATATATGTATATATATTTATATATATATGTATATATATATGTATATATGTATATATATTTATATATATATATATGTATATATATTTAAAGGAGATTAGAACAATAGTCTAAAGAGCTGAGTGTATTTGAATGTAACAGTGAAATTACTAGTGTAATTAAAATACAGGAAAGAGAAAGTGCTCGTTGTAATTTAGATATATAATAAGCTCGATAGGTAAATATCCTAGAGCTAATTCAATATTAAGTAATATGATTGATAATTTAAAATTTAAAAATCAAATTATAATTAAATTAAAAATCCGTTTCATAAGAAGGAACAACAACAAAATCAGTTATCTGTACGATCGTTTCGGAAAACAATGCTTTTTATTGTGGTAGACATCAAGTTACGTACAATAATTACATATAGTTTTTTAATAAGCAAGGTCTCCTCGTCAGAAAATTTTGAAGGGTTTTTATTAAATTTAAAAGACACCATCAATAAACCTAGCATTAAAAGTAAGGCAGATGTATGTTTTAATTTTTCACCTTTTGAAATGAGGAACTATGGTTAAAATACTAATTTAGATGTTTGCTATAGCTTTTTACCTTATTGAATGATGAATTTTAAAGGGGGGGGACGACTGTGTAATAAATTATTTCCGTTAGCGGTTAGCTGGTCTGCAGTTTACTTTGTTGCTGACTATCTTGCTCTTGCTTGTTGCTGGATCTCAACATTTTGAACCGAGAGAGAGACTTAGCTGTCGTACAAAGCTAAGACTCTGTAACATCATATTTGTATAGATACTCCCACAGGCATTTGGGCTCATGGATTTTAAATGTCTGAGGAAGTAGCACTCGTCTGACAAGACGTTTCAATCATCATCATCATCATCATCATCGTATATATTTATATATGTATGTGTACGTATATATATGTATATATGTGTATATATATATGTATGTGTATATGTATACATATGTATATGCATATGTATTTATATTTATATATATATGTATATATGTATGTATATATGTATGTATATATATATGTATATATGTATGTATGTATATAGATATGTATGCATGTATATAGATATGTATATATGTATGTATATATGTATGTATGTATATAGATATGTATATATGTATGTATATATGTATATAGATATGTATATATGTATGTATATATGTATATATATATGTGTATATATCTATGCATATATATGTATGTATATATATAAATATGTATGTGTATCGGAGGTATGTATATATATGTATATATAAGCATATATGTATGTATATATAAATATTTATATATGTAAATATGTATATATATATGTATATATGTATGTATGTATATATAAATATGTGTATATATATCTGTGTATATACATGTGTATATATATGTATGTGTATATATATGTGTATATATATGTATGTATGTATTTTTATGTGAATATATATGTATGTATATATGTATATATGTAAATTATATATAGGTGTATGTATATATATAAATGTATGTATATATAAATGTATAGGTATGTATATATGTAAGATTAAATATAGGTGTATGTATATATATAAATGTATGTATATATAAATGTATAGGTATGTATATATGTAAGATTAAATATAGGTGTATTTATATATATATAAATGTATGTATATATGTATATATATGTATATATATAAAATTATATATAGATGTATGTATATATATATATAAATATATGTATATATATATGTATATGTATGTATATATGTAAGAATATATATGTCTATGTATATATACATATGTGTCTATGTATATATATATATATGTATATATGTAAGAATATATATGTCTATGTATATATACATGTGTGTCTATGTATATATATATATATGTATATATGTAAGAATATATATGTCTATGTATATATACATATGTGTCTATGTATATATATATATGTATATGTATGTATGTATGTATGTATATATATATATGTATATATAAGTATGTATATATATACATATATATGTATGTATATGTATGTGTATATAGATGTATATATATATATATATATAGACATATATATATATATATATATATATATATATATATATATTCATGCATAGATTAATATGTATGTATATATATATTTATCTATATATTTGGATGGGAGGGGGAGCCAAATTGGTCTGGAGTGTGAGGAGTGGTGGAGAATATGTCTTAGCAGAGCTGGGCTTATTAGTCACCAGTCTACTTATCGGCGCAGCGGGCCACAGAGCTGTCTTGAGTTGCCAGAGTAAACCTGTGTACACTGCGGGCGAATGTATAAGACGACGGGGTTCTTGCAACGGCATTTGATCCTGCATAGAAAAGAACAGCAAGAACGTGCTATTTGTGGTGCACATGTCTGTACAATGTGTGCAAAGGAAAGCCAGAGTTCAGCAGCCACATTCGTGCAGCCCATCACTGAATGTTTTTGTGTTTCTATATACCTTCTTTTTTTTTTTGTCATGCTATATCGAGTGATGGCAATGTTCGAAAGCGAATTTGCTGCCATCATGTATACGTTTTATATATTTATGTATATATTAATATATATGTATATATATATATTTATGTATATATTTTTATGTATGTATATATATATTTATGTACATATGTATATATCTATGTATATATATATATGTATATATTTATGTATATATATATATATAGATGTATATTTGTATATATATATATATATATATATATATTACATATATTTAGGTATATATATATATATAAATATATACATATATTTATGTATATATTTATATATATATATATATTTATGTATATATTTATATATATGCATATATAACTACTTCATTTATTCACATAAATTTAATATACGAAAGTATAGATTTATGCGTAAACTTTAAGTATTTACTTCAAAAGTGCTCAATACGTAGGTAGAGCTAGTTAGTAATTTATAAAATATATTTTATAAATTACTATATGCATATATATAGATATATATGTATATATATATATATTTATGTATATATTTATATATATATATTTATGTATATATTTATGTATATATATATGTATATATTTATGTATATATTTATATGTATATATATATATTTATGTATATTTATATGTATATATATATATTTATGTATATATTTATATGTATATATATATATTTATGTATATATCTATATGTATATATATATATATTTATGTATATATCTATATGTATATATATATATTTATGTATATATCTATATATATGTATATATGTATATATATATATATATATATATCGGTCACCTCTGCGTTACATAGGATGCAGTATTTAGATCCTGGGCTGTATGACTTGGATTTTCTTAGTATTTTCCATTTTAATGTAAAGTCTATTTTGTTTTGTTTCAGGTTTCTAACTAGGTTAGATAGGGTAGTTTTTGTTTTAGGCTTCTCCTTTGAGAATGATTGTAAATGGTTTGCAATTCTGGCCTTTATCAGGAAGGAGGATAATCCTATGTAGGTATGTATTATAGGGCTTGTGCATGGTGTATCTAGAGGTTCTTCATTTATCTGGGGGTGGCCTGAGTTTCTATATTCAGGTTCTGTGGAGCTTATACCCATCTGCTCTGTGGTCAGTTGTTCAGATTGTGTACTATTGCTTATTGGGTTATGTTGATTCTCTCCGGTGTAACTGGTACTATAGGTTTGGGCTATCAGGTTATTAGTTGTATTAGGTGGGAGTTTTGTTACTGTGCATGAATATATGACGTCTGAGTGTACACAGTCATTCTCCAGTGAGCAGCTAGTTGCGTCGTTACAATTGCAGTTTGGTTGGGCTAGACTAGGGTTGCTATTAATTATTTTCTGCGCTGATTCTATTTTCATATTATTAGTGCTTATAATAGTTTGTGTTACATTAGGCATAATTGAGAAGGATAATTTTATAGAGTTTTTATTTAGGATCGTGCTGTATATGTGAGGATACTTGAATCTTCTACTAATTTAAATAATTCTTTTGGGATATTAGTTTGGACGTTATTATTATAGGGGGGTTGAACCAAATATTGGATTTCTGATCCGTTTTTTGGGGGGGGTTTGTTCAACTTGTATGAGCTTTTCATTGTTAGGAATATTTGGCATATGATACTTATAATTTGATCTTGCCTTATTATTTTGCCTAGGCTTGCGTTTAGTCATGTTGTGGGTCACTATGCCTAAGGGGCTGGAAATTTTTTCAGCATTATTCGTATGATATTTAATTGTGTCTTTGTATCCCGAGTTTGCTAGTGCGTTGTAATACTAGGTGGAGCTTTCGTTGAAAATTTTATGGTTTGCAGAGAGATTAGAGATTCTTTTGGACACCGAGGAAGGGATTGCCTTAATGACGGATCTGGGGTGATTGGAGAATTTGTGGACATAGCGTAGCGACAAATTTGGTTTATGGTAGGGGCAGAATGTTTGTTCCATTAGGTTTAATGTTACGTCTAAGAAGTTTGAGGTGTTTCTTTTTCATTTTCTACTGTTATACTAAGGCCGAAACTTTAAAAAAATTCTCTTAGTTTGATTATGGTCTTATTGTACATTCTGGGCCTAGCCCCAGTTACTAATACAGCGTCCTCCTTGTAGGTCGCTATTGCTGAATCTGCGTTTAAGCTCATTTAATAGGTAGATTCCTACCAAATCCGTTACTTGTGCAGAGTCTGACGCCCCATCACTACGTCAACTTCATCAGTGGTGTCTTTTCTAGTCCACAATTTATTATCAAATTGTATTAAAGTTTGTGGAATTGATCTTTCTCTTTTCTTTTACTTAAAGCTATATATATATATATATATATATATATATATATATATATATATATATATACATATATATATATATATATATTTCTACATGTATGTATTTATATGTATGTATATGTATATATTTATATGTATGTATGTATTTATATATATGTATGTATTTATATGTATGTATATATATATGTATGTATTTATATGTATGTATATATATGTATATATTTATATGTATGTATCTATATGTATGTATATATTTATATGTATGTATTTATATGTATGTATATATATATATATGTATGTATTTATATATGTATTTATATGTTTGTATATATATATGTATTTAAATATATGTATTTATATATATGTATTTATATGTATGTCTTTATATGTATGTATATGTATTTATATGTATGTATGTATATATGTATGTATTTATATGTATATATATACATATGTATTTGTATGTATGTATATATATATGTATTTATGTATATATATATGTATTTATATATATGTATTTGTATGTATGTATATATATACATGTATTTGTATGCATGTATATATATATGTATATATGTGTATGTATGTATATATATATGTATTTATATGTATGTATATATGTATTTGTATGCATGTATATATATATGTATATGTATGTATATATGTATTTATATGTATGTATATATATGTATCTGTATGTATGTATATATATATGTATATGTATGTATATATATCTATATGTATATGTATGTATATGTATGTATATATATCTATATGTATATGTATGTATATATATATGTATTTGTATGTATGTGTATATATATATGTATTTGTATGTATGTGTATATATATATATATATTTGTATGTATGTATATATATTTGTATGTATGTATATATGTATATATATTTGTATGTATGTATATATATATATATATGTATTTGTATTAATGTATATATATATGTATTTGTATTTATGTATATATATATATGTATTTGTATTTATGTATATATATATATGTATTTATATGTATGTATATATATATGTATTTGTATGTATATATATATATATGTATTTATATGTATGTATATATATATATGTATTTGTATGTATGTATATATATATACATGTATTTATATGTATGTATATTTATGTATTTGTATGTATATACATATATATATTTATGTATTTATATGTATGTATATTTATGTATTTATATGTATGTATGGATATATATATGTATTTATATGTATGTATGTATATATATGTATTTATATGTATGTATGTATATATATGTATTTATATGTATGTATGCATATATATATATGTATTTGTATGTATGCATATATATATGTATTTATATGTATGTATATATATATGTATTTATATGTATGTATATGTATGTATTTATATGTATGTATATATATATGTAATGTATGTGTATGTATATATATATGTATTTATGTGTATGTATATATATATGTATTTATGTGTATGTATATATGTATGTATGTATTTCTATGTATGTATGTATATATATATGTATTTATATGTATGTATATGTATGTATTTATATGTATGTATATATATATGTAATGTATGTATATATATATATGTATTTATGTGTATGTATATATGTATGTATGTATTTCTATGTATGTATGTATTTATATATGCATATGTATATGTATGTATTTCTATGTATGTATTTATTTATATATACATATATATATATGTATATGTATGTATTTATATGTATATGTATGTATGCATCAATATGTATATATATATATATTTCTGTATATATACATATATATGTATGCATATATGTATGTGTATATATGTATATATGTATGTGTATATATGTATGTATATATATGTATGTATATATATGTATGTATATATATGTATATATATGTATGTATATATGCATGTATATATGTATATATGCATTTATATATGAATATATATATATGTATGTATGTATATATATATATATATATGTAACGAAGTAAGGATGTGGGGAGGTTGATGCCCCCCTCCGTTAGGAAGAAAGACAAAACCACTTGGTGTCAAGTTGTTTATGTAAGAATCACGAGAACTCTGTGTGTTAAAGGTTAAAAGAGAAACTGTATTTACTAACTGTTTATTTGAGTTTGATCAGATCTTTGAAGCGAGTGATTGTTTTATTTTTAGAAATGATGATTCAGATTATGGACAGTGAGCGGAATTTCTTAACAAAGGGAAATAATATCCGTGTGATGGTCAGAGGGTAAACGTAAATGTTTATATATATATCAACAAGCTAGAGAGATACGGGGGAATGCGCAGAAGACAGACTTTTTGATGGACAGATAGAGAGAACACAGAAAGTCAGAGCAGAGCGGGCTTTTGACTTAAAACACATTTCTTAAGATACACTCCACAAGGTTACAAGCTGACGCCTTCAACCATATTCTTAGAATAATAACACATCGCTTCCTTCAGGACTCTGAAAGAATTATAAGAACTGTACTGTTTTTTTAATATATATTTGTGTGCAGGATCGTTTTATCCTGTTTTCTTTTACAACAAAAAAATCCACGGCTCTCTTTCGACGACGTTCGTCGTTAAGAGGGTACACAACGAATTGGTCCAGGATATATATCTAGACGATCAACCGATAATTCGGTCACTTCCCCATACCAGTAACTTTAGATGGCCAAGAATTATCACTGGCAGTGGAAGGGTTCGGAGGTCGACGATCGTCCTCAACCGACTGGTAAAGGAGTGGGGGTGACATTTGGTAGCCGTTTACCAGGATTATCGAAATCAGGAACAAGGTGTGTTAGCTAACCAAAAAAAAAAAAAGACAGGAGGTTTAGTGTTTATAACAGGTGGGACCTCCGAACAAGCGAGTCAACAAAAAGCAGGGCAGAACCAGGAATATCTCGGCGATCGGGTAGGAAAACCACTATTTTCGTTCTTTTCACTTCCTTTTTCTTTATCATTGTTCGTTTTGGGACTTCTTGTGGGCTTTTTCGAAGAGCGCTTAATTTTTTTTAATATGGAATCTACTAGGGCTGCAGAGGAGTTGGGTCGTGGGATTGAAGAGGGGGGTAGGCTAACCCCAAAACTTAATGTAACGGGATCCAGAATTCCACTCTTCACAGGTTTGGCTGTGGAGTTGGGACCCTGGCTCAGAGCAATAGAAAAGAAAGGGCGCATCTATAACCTGCTGGGGGCCAATATGATCTTACTGGCGTATGACTATACCGAGGGCGTTGCCTCAGAATGGATTGGGGAGTATTTGGATAAGTACAGATCCCAAACCAACTGGGAGAGGTTTGAACATGACATCCAGCAGCACTTCAGCAGTCACTCGAGCCAAACAGAGGCAGCTTGAGCGCTGATAGGGGTGAAGCAGAGGGATGGAGAATCTATTGCTCACATAGAGGGACGCATGAGCGTTCTTGCTAAGGTAGCCTACCCGGATCAAGATTGGAGAAATAATCCGGCTCCTCAGGCCCAGCTGGCAGAGTTCTTCATGGATGCTTTGAGTAATTCTTTGTTGTGTGAGGACGTAGCAAGGGCAGAACCTAACACGTTGGAGGAGGACTTTGCACAGGCTTGACGAGCTGAAGCTCTTCTCCAGAGATTAGGAAAATTAGAGGAGAACAAGACAGACTAGTTGAAGGGCTGCTACGGATGTGGTCGACGAGGACACATCCGAGCAAAATGCCCTGAGCTTCAGAGTTGGGAAGAAGCCACGAATCCAGAACACCGGGACTTGAGGGTAGGGGGAAGATACATACCCCATCCTAACTTTAAGAGGGGTCTATTGTGCTTTGTTTGCCAGAAAGAAGGGCACAGGGCACATGAATGTAGGATTAAGGACAGAAACAATCCACCCAGAACCAAATTAAAACCCAAGAAGACCCCAACAAAGAAATCTTTAAACTAGTTAGGATCGCCCCAGTAGCGAAAGGGCGGGTGACCCTTAGGAGAGATAGGAATGTCCGGAAAAGCATAGATGGGGCTTTAAAATTTAAATGCTACAATTGCGGAAAAGAGGGGCACTATAGTTATCAGTGCAGAGATGGGGTGCACTGTTTCAACTGTGGCCCCCCAGGACATTCATAGAGGACCTGTATGTTGAGACCTAAGTGTTTTAAGTGTGGCAGTGAAAAACACTTAATTTGGAGTTGCAAGGCAAAGGGGTTTGTACGGTGTGACGAGTGTATGGAAACTAGCTGTCCACTTAGGAAGAAGGAGACGTACCAGGGGTTTGGGAAGAGCGGGCATTTATGGGACAGTCGTATAAAGAGGAAAAGTAAAGTTAAGAATCCTTCGGACAAGGATAGAGATGGGATTAAGTTATGTCAAATATGGTCCGAAGATGATGAACTCACCTGCAACATTAAGATAGAGGGCGAAACGTTCAGAGCACTGATAGATACCGGATCGGAAGTTTCAGTCATTAGTTCTTTAGAGTTGCAAAGACTAAGACTCCCCGCCGACCGATTTATGTCGACTAAGGTGAACGCGTTTCAAGCAGATGGGGGTAGATTCAGATTAGATTGGATGCTGGAAGTAAAGATAAAGGTGGGGGAGACCGAGACATCCCACACACTGTATGTAGCACCAAAAATGACCCACAACGTGATACTGGGAGGAGACTGGCTTAGACAGAGGAAAGCCGTATTAAAATTCGACCCTCCAAAGTTAGTCCTTGGGGAGGAAGAGATTATTTTAGGTAGCACGATGCTCGCTCGAGTGGACCTCATATCTCATGAAGATTTAAAGATTCTACCTAGAACGGCGGTGACGAGCTGGGGTGATAGAAGAGAGAGATTAAGAGTAAGATTCTGGAGTAAGGCCAGATACTGATAAAGTAAAGATTATAAGGGCAATGCCAGAACCTCAAACAGTTAGACAAGTTAGAGCATTTATAGGAACTGTAGGTTATTACAGAAGGTTCATAGCAGGGTTCTCTAGAATAGCTATACCACTAATTAATCTAACGAAAAAATATGCAAGGTTTAGTTGGACCGAGGCATGTCAGAAAGTATTCGATGCGTTAACGGCGGAACTGACATCCATTCCTTTATTGATTTATCCCGATTTGAACAAGCCTATAGTCCTATATACAGATGCTAGTGATACGTGTATAGGAGCTTGTGAAGAGGCAGAAGCTGTAATCCCAGGAATAAAGGATGAAATGCCTATCTACTTTCTCTCACAAGTTAACAAAGACCCAACAGAAGTGGCCCGTGATTGAAAAAGAGGCCTATGCTATCGCGTACGCTTTGCAAAAGCGGCATTTTTATTTAGCGGGCGTGACGTTCGTAATAAAAACTGATCATCGTCCATTACAGTACGTGTTCGATGCTGAATAGAAGAATCAAAAGGTGCAACTGTGGGCTATGCAACTGAGTGCACACATGTTCTCTTTTCCGGACAGGTACTCTATCTTACAATCGTAGCCAGATTTATTATCTAGAATTCCTGAAGCGGTAGGGGAAGAAGCTGACGCTAGTGATCAGAATCTAGTTAATGATAATAACTATAGAATTTGCATACTCAACTCTCAGAAATTGCAGAATAGGCCCTCGGGGATGGAAGATTAAATAGAGCCAGAAGAAAATGACTCTTAAGAAGAAGATTCCGATAAGATTGCGTGGAAATTGATAGACCTGAAACTACTTAAGTTAGAAGTGAGCAGGGACAAAGAGTATAGCGAACTTAAGAAATCGCTAGTAGAAGGGAAATTACCGCTTTCAAAATCGAGAAAATACCCGTTGGAAGATGATTGGGTGTACTATGTAAATGGGGAAGAAAAGAACCCAATGTTACGCTTGTATGTCCCGGATGGTCACGTGAGGACCAGTGTAGTGCAGGTAGCACATGGCGGGTTAGGTCATGTAAGTATTGATAAGACTTACTCGATTTTAGCGAAGAAATACTATTGGCCTGGTATATATAAACATATCCACTCCTATGTGACGGAATGTGTCACTTGCCAGAAGCGGGCTGTTAAAGGCGCTAAGACACCCCTAATGGAGACTGATATTCCATCATATCCATTTGAGAAGTGGAGCATGGATGTCTCAGGGCCATATAATAGTAGTAACAAGGGAAATAAGTATATAGTCAGCATGGTCGATTGGTTAACTAGCTGGGTAGAGGCGTTCCCGGTGCAAAGGAAGGATGCACAGACCATGGCGGAGATACTTATGAATGAAGTTTTCCCTAGGTATGGTGTCCCACGTATGTTAGTGACAGACAATGGCAGAGAATTTGTAAATGCCACTATAAGGGAGGTGACGGGATATTTAGGAGTGAAACATATTACCACCTCTCCATACCACCCACAGAGCAATGCTAAAGTAAAGAGATTCCATAGGTTTTTGGGGAGATATGCTGTCGAAGTTATCAGAGGACGAAGTCGAGAATTGGGACTTGTTCTGGAATCAGGCCTTAGCAGCGGCCAGATTTTCACATAACGATACAACTAAATTCTCTCCATATTACCTGGTGCACAGTAGAGATGTAGTGTTACCATTAGATAATCTTCTACTACCAAAAAAAAGGTATACTGGGGAAGAAAATCATAAAAAAATGATTGAGCAGCAGCATTCTCTGTTTGGTGAAGTGCGTCGAAGGATTAGCTCAGCACAGAAAAAGTGTAACAAAAGAGTCAACGATGGAAGGGTTAAGAAAACATATGGAGTTGGCGACCCGGTATACTACAGAGCACAGGTTAGAAAAGGAAAATTAGATTCTAGATGGAAACCATACTATAGGATAGTAAAACAAATGGGACCGGTAACATATAAAATATGGGATCAACTGACAAATAAAATGATGAGGGTTCACGCGTCAGATATCTGTGAAGCCAATATTAGGGAGTGTAAAATGCCTAATATACAGACAGATAGACCTGTAAGGAAAGCCACCCTGATAGATCC
The DNA here is from genome assembly GCF_053919585.1 of Euprymna scolopes. Lineage (NCBI taxonomy): Eukaryota > Metazoa > Mollusca > Cephalopoda > Sepiida > Sepiolidae > Euprymna > Euprymna scolopes. Next base: position 94,881,944 of record NC_136511.1, on the reverse strand, counting down.
GGAAGGAGATCGGCAAGATATGGATAGGTGGGCTGATGATGAGATAGTAGATGAACGGGAGTTAGAGGTAGAATTTGAGGTAGAGAATACAGACTTGCTAACAGAGATAACAACTACGCCTCCAGATTCGGAAGGTTGGGAATCTGAAGATGATATTCCATTATCGGTACGGAGAGATAGAGAAGCTGGTGAGGAGAATAGGGCTGAAGAATCAGAGAGCAATACGATTCCGTCAACACAGCCCCCAGAAGTAATAGGCGACGCGATGGGACCTAGACTTCTTAGAAGCAGCATAAAACGACCTATCCATGTTATCTCAAAATGTGGGAAAATTAAAGATAGCTATGAAAAAGATAAAGAAGACTAAGAAAGTCCAATTAATTCTATCGTAAGGTTATTTGGGGAAATGGAATTGAGTGATTGAAATAAAAATGGAACAAATAATAAAAGAGCGTTACTATGTGTATTTGTAGGATGCGTCGCTTGATAATGATGATGGTAATGATGGCTGGATGGAAAGTAGCGCTGCGCCACACATACAGCACAATATTTAAGAAGACCGCGAGGTGAGAATTACACACTCTAAGTGGATCTTGACATTCATCATCGATCTGGGAGCGTATCGGAAGGTTCAAAGGGAACTAGAACACGAAGTTGACTTAGCAGTGGACTTAAATTTGCAAATGCAGAAAAATCAATCAAAACTTGGGATAAATTCTGATCCAGCGTTATTTGTATCACTAGGAGGACGATTAGATAAGATAAAGCAAAGACTCTGATACGTTGGAGGATATTTTAGGTATATTGGATTACTGGCAACAGAAGGGACCAAAAAACGAGTTAGAAAGAGATCTATACTACCTTTCGTAGGTAAAGCACTACACGTATTATTCGGTACAGTATCAGAAAGTGACAGAGAGGCATTAGGAAAGCATATTTAGCAGGTTTAGAGGAAAATCAACAGAAGATAAAGCACGTTGTTGGGGAAAGTTTATCGATAGTGAATGTTACTAGATACGAACTAACAGAACATAGACAAAGAATTAACTGGCTATCTCATACGGTCACCAGCCTAAACGGAAGTTTGACTTTTATGGCTAGAAGAATAAGTACCGTAGAGGCTGTAATTGGGCAAATACTGGAACTGATGATGATGACAAACGAACTTGACTCATCAATTCAGTTATTGACATTGGCAATGGAACATGTTAGGACACAATTAGATTTACTTTCATTTGCGCACATGTCACCGAGCATCATACCTCCCAAAGACTTAAAAACAATACTCGGGATGATTCAGTCAGACTTGCCACATGCTTTACGCTTACCAGTAGATCCAAAGAAGAGTCTATGGGAATATTATAAAGCCTTAAGTTGTGCTACAATTATGCAAAATGATAAGATTTATGTAATGGTTGAGTTACCTTTGTTGAGTGGAGGTAGTGACTTTGAGGTGTTTTACGTAATTAATTTACTGATACCGTTTCCTAATAACATCACTAAGGAGAAAGCAGTAACAAGATACAAAGTTGAAACTGAAGAAATAGCTTTTAACCCCGCCCGAACCAAATTCATAGTGTTGTTGCCTAGCGAAGCACTAGCGTGTAGCATGAATGCACTGAAAGTTTGTGCAGTAAAAAGTCCCATCTATGCAACTAACGGACACAATTTATGTGTCATTCGATTATTCCAAGGTAATGAGGAGGGAATCGATAAATACTGTGGAGCAGAGGTGTCGGTGGATACACTCACACCCCAAGCTATACATCTATCGGATGGTGTTTGGGCAGTTGCCTCAACTAGTAAGCGAAGGCTGACGAAAGTCTGTAAGGGACGGCAACAAGGTGAAATACTTATTCATCTACCTATGACCATTATAGATCTTCCTATGAGTTGTGCAGCGTTTGGCCCAACTATGGAGATCTTGCCGTCCTATAAACTTACAGAGAAGTTTGAGCTCCGGAATGACTTTCTGTCATTAATTAAAATACCGCGTGTAAAGTGGTCGAAAGTATGGACCCCTATCACTAAGGAATTTCCGAAGATAGAAGCTCACAAAATTCCATCTCTTCTGAAACCGGTCGGAAAGACCGCTATTAGCGAGTTAGTAGATGAGTTACGAACAGTGAAGATTAATAACGAACAAGAAAAATTGCGATGGGAAGAAGTAAGTAAATGGTTATATCCCACAATAATCATCTTGGTCTTGATGATGATAATAGCTTTTCTAGTGTATGGGAAAAGGAGAGTAAGCCACATCAATAGCTTCCTAAGGGCTAGAAAAGATGCTAATAAAGTAGATGAGGATGAGGGTAACCCTCAATTAGAGCGCTTAAAAGGAAAAGTCCATTCAATGTTTGAAATGAATAGGGATGAGCATGAAGTGGGGAACGCTACCATGGTTTTTGATAATTCCACCAGTCCTGATCAATCTGGTACAGAACCGAGACTACCAGCAAACCCCGCATCTAATGCCCTACCAACATTGAAGATACATATGTGAAGAAGACTGAAGCCGGGTAATCAAGAAAGATCCATGGGATGAAATCCGGAGAAAAATAATAATAATGATAAGGGTTCTGGACTCTTATAAAATCATAATGAACTGAAGACAGATTTAAAAAAAACACGAACTCTGAGAGAAAACTTTTGGCATGTGCATGAAAGATAAAGCTTTTTAAAATTTTCTTCTTTTATTAACCAAATAGCTAAATATTATGAATTGTAAAACCACAGGGATTCCCTTGTATTAAGGCCAGGTAAGAAGGAGTGGGTTAGAAAAAATATTGATCCCAATATTGTTTCTTTTAAGTAGGGGAGGTAATGTAACGAAGTAAGGGTGTGGGTAGGTTGATGCCCCCCCCCCCCGTTAGGAAGAAAGACAAAACCACTTGGTGTCAAGTTGTTTATTTAAGAATCACGAGAACTCTGTGTGTTAAAGGTTAAAAGAGAAACTGTATTTACTAACTGTTTATTTGAGTTTGATCAGATCTTTGAAGCGAGCGACTGTTTTATTTTTAGAAATGATGATTCAAATTATGGACTGAGAGCGGAATTTCTAAACAAAGAGAAATAATATCCGTGTGATGTTCAGAGAGCAAACATGAATGTTTATATATATATATATCAACAAGCTAGAGAGATACGAGAGAATGTGTAAGAGACAGACTCTCAGATAGACAGATAGAGAGAACACAGAAAGTCAGAGCAGAGCGGGCTTTTGACTTAAAACATATTTCTTCAGATACCCAGAGACCGACACTCCACAAGGTTACAAGCTGACGCCTTCAACCATATTCTTAGAATAATAACACATCGCTTCCTTCAGGACTCTGAAAGAATTATAAGAACTGTACTATTGATATTCCATCATTGTATGTATGCATATGTGTGTGTATGTATGTATGTATGTATGTTAATATATGTACTAGTGTATGTATGTGTATGTATACCTATTTGTATATGTATGTATATATGTATGTGTGCATATATTTTTATTTATTGTGTATACATGTTTATGTTTGTTTGTATGTATATGTATATATATTTGTGTGTATGTATATGCATATATTCATGTATATGTATGCGTATAGGTGCATATATATGTATGTGTACATATATGTAGGTAACTTTATGTGTATGTATGTATATGTGCATACATGTGTACGTATATGTATGTATATGTGTGTATGTATTTGTATATGATAGTATATGTGTGTATGCATATATATGTATATGTGTGTGCATGTGTATATGTATATGTTTGTATGTATGTGTCATATGTATTGTGTATGTATGGATGTGTGCATTGTGTATGTTTATGGGTATGTATGTGTATCTATGTGTGTATACGTATATATATGTATGTATGCCAAGAGGGCCGTCTTCAATTTCATGTCTGCTTGAGCGTGTGAATTCGCTGGCAGGCAAAAAAAAAAAAAGGTTATTTTCGGGCTCATGAACTTTCAGTGACTGAGAGATTGGCACTCGTCTGACAAGACGTTGCAATCATCAAATATACGTATATATATATGTATATATATATGTATATATGCATATATATACGTATTTATGCATATATATATGTATATATATATGTATATATATGTATGTATATGTATGCATATATGTATGTATATATGTATATTGACAAGACAGTCCAACTGTCTTGTCAATTCGTACGTTGTTTTGTTTGGAAAATTATATGCGAGTCTGTTAATTTTATCTTCGTGTGTTGCGAAAAAATGAGTTTGAATCAAACTTTATTTTAAAAAAAAAAGTGCAAGCGTCTTTAAATAACTTTCAGTTGGACTGTCTTGTCAATTCGTACGTTGTTTTGTTTGGAAAATTATATGCGAGTCTGTTAATTTTATCTTCATGTGTTGTGTTACGTGTATAAACAATACCCCCCCTTTAGGTGTAACTCTCCTAGTAGAGGTACAGGTACACTTCCCCTACTTACCTCCCTTGGCCGGCATAACTCACCTTGGTGTGGGGTGTCTGTAAAATAGCCATTATGGAGAATAAACTACGATATGAATCTTGTCCCTAGCATCCGTGTTTGTTATCCATATTATATGCATGTCTACACACATAACATGGTGGCAGATTGTGGTAAAAACCGAAACACGTCTCCTAAACTATAAAAACAACTGCCGGTCGTCATAAAACTGAGTAAGCTGTTTTTTTATTTTTTTATTTTTTTGTCTTCTCTGCTATGTTCGACGTCTGTACGGACGGTGACGGTGTCTGGTCTGTTTACTGTTAATTTCTAGTGCTTACTAGCATCACTTTGTCACTGTGACTATTTATCTGTCCTGTTTACACCATCAAGATGTCTATTGATGACACGACGGCTACTACTACTACTGTCACTAGTCTTTCTACTGATATGGTTGGTCTACACATGGGGGCTCCTGAAAGACTCATATTTGGCGGGAATAAGGCTGATTCATGGAACTTGTTTTTCAAAAGATGGTCCAACTATGCACTGCTAACCCGACTTGACCAAAAACCGAGAGAAATACAAGTGGCAGTGCTAGAAAACTGTTTAGGCGATGAAGCTATGAGGATATACCAGAGTATACAGTTCGACACCCCAGATACAGACCGCACTGTACAAGATATACTGCAGGCTTTAAATGAATATGCTGTAAGAATAACGAATGAAACTTACGAGAGGTTTGTTTTTCGTCAGAGGAAGCAGGAGGAAGGTGAAGCTTTTGATGTTTTCTATAACGACTTAAGACTCCTGTCACGAAGCTGTAATTTTTGCTTCAAATGCTATGAGTCGATGCTCAGAGACCAGCTTGTGGAAGGCATCCGGAATCAAAACACAAAGCAGGACCTTCTAAAACTCCAAAACCTCACCCTGCAGAAGAGTGTAGACATTTGCAGGGCAGCTGAAAAGGCCTCTATACAAAGTCAAAATATGGGAACAGAGGATGCTACTGCCCGGATAATGAGGGTCAGTGAAACCAGTAAAGCTTGGGAACCAGCTCAAAAGAAGAAATGCTCCTTCTGTGGTTACTTGCATGCAGCAAAGCGCAGCAGATGTCCAGCTTTTGGTAAACGATGTAACGCATGTATGGAGAAAGGCCATTTTGAGTCAAGGTGCCCCAGCAAGTCCAGCAAAGCTATGGGACAATGGAGCAACACATCAAAGAATAAAAAGTACAGTAGGCCACGACCACATGTGCATCATGTCGACACTTCATCAGAGGATGATGAGGGAGAATATACCCACTGGGTGAATGCAGTGAAGTCAAATAAGAAGCATAGGAAAGATGCCAAGTGTCTCATGCTCCTCGACAACCAGGAAATTGTCTTCCAGATTGACACAGGGGCAACCATCAACACACTTCCTGCAAAGTTTGCAAATGAATAAACACCATACAATGGGGTTCTGACAATGTGGAACAAATCTCTTTTGAAACCACTCAGAATATGTCACAAAAATGTTAAAAACCCTAAGACGAACAAAACATATTCAGTGGAGTTTGTCATATTCAGAGACGAATACGACTGTCAACCTTTATTGGGCCTACCTACAAGTACGCATATGGGCCTGGTTGAAATAAAACAGCAGAATTTCCACCGTGTTGCAGCAGTTAGCACAGACAATAACTATCAAGAAGTGTTTGATGGAAAATTGGGGAAGCTACCAGGAGTTACAACCCTACAACTCAAGTCAGATGCTATTCCAGCTATAATGCTGAACAGGAGGACACCTGTGGCGGTACAACCAGAACTAAAGAAGGAACTAGACAGACTGACAAAAATGGGAGTCATCGAGCCAGTATATAAACCTACTCCATGGGTTAGCCAACTAGTCCTCACAAGGAAGAAGAATGGAGCCTTAAGAATATGCCTGGACCCGCATGAGCTCAACAAAGCACTCATGCGGGAACACTACATCATGCCTACCCTCCACGATATGAGGGATGCAAAGATATTCAGCAAGGCGGATCTATCTTCAGGATATTGACATGTCGAACTTGATGAAGCCTCCAGCAATTTGACCACATTCCAAACATGTTTCGGCCGATACCGTTGGCGTCAACTACCTTTTGGTCTAAACTCGGCAGCCGAAATATTTCAAAGGAAGCTGGTAGAGCAATTCCAGGACATGAAAGGAGTCATTATCATTGCTGATGACCTGGTGGTTTATGGAACTAACCAGGAGGAACATGACAGACGACTTCACAGCCTTCTAAAAAAATGCCAGACAATAGGGATAAAATTAAACCCGGAAAAGTTAAAAATAGGCCTAGACACTATCGTTTTCATGGGGCATCGCATAACCAAGGAAGGTATAATGGCTGACCCAGAAAAAATCAGGGCCATTACTGACATGCCAGCACCAGAAACTATTGTAGACCTACGTAGATTTCTTGGCATGGTAAACTATGTTGGGAAATTTATCCCCAACCTGACGACAATCTTAAAGCCCCTCCAAGACCTAACAAAAAAAGATGTCACATGGACGTGGTCAGAGGCACAGCAATCGGCTTTCAAGACAGTCAAAGATATGATATGCAAAGCACCAGTTCTCTCTTACTACAACCCACTTAAAGAACTCACACTTGAGAATGATGCATGTGAGTATGGGTTGGGAGCAGCCCTGATCCAATAAGGGCAACCAGTTGCCTATGCAAGCCGTTCCCTATCGAACACCGAAGGAAGATACGCCCAAATTGAAAAAGAGATGCTTGCAGTGGTATATGGTCTGGAAAAATTTCACCATTACACGCATGGAAGGAAAGTGAATGTCCTCACTGACCATAAACCACTTGTGGTGATCTGCCAGAAGCCACTAGCGAAAGCACCTAAACGACTCCAAAACTTGCTGCTACGGGCTCAACAGTATGATTTCTCTATCAGATACAAGCCAGGGAAAGAAATCCCATTAGTAGACACTCTCTCACGTGCGCCCATAGACGAACAAAAATCAGAGGAGCTCATGACTGTAAATAATTTGACGATGCATCCCATCAAAGACCGCAGACTTTCTGAGATCAGATTCAAGACACTGGAGGATCCTATCATGAAGATATTAGCCGAGGTTATTGCGACAGGCTGGCCCAGTGACAAAAAACTGTTGCCCGACTCAGTAAAACTTTTTTTTGACTACAGGGACGAGTTGACAGCACAAGATAGACTAATACTATAGAGGACAAAGAATAGTCGTACCTCAATCTATGAGAGCGGAAATGAAACAAAAATGTCATGCGGGCCACCTAGGCATAAACTCTTGTCTCAGAAGAGCGAGAGAGCTATTGTTTTGGCCAGGTATGTCCGCTGAAATACGCCAATATGTTCAAGCCTGTGCCACATGTGCAACATGTACAGACCGTCAACCAGCGGAGCCCCTCATAATCACAGAAGTACCAAAGAGACCCTGGCAACGAGTTGCTACCGACATTTTCTCATGGGGTGGAAATGAATATTTGGTCACGGTGGACCAGCATAGCAATTTTTTTGAGGTGGACAAGTTGAATGGCTCAACGTCAGATGCAGTGATCAGTCGTCTTAGAGGCCATTTTGCTAGATATGGTATACCAGACATCCTCATTTCTGATAATGGACCTCAATTCTCATCTAGCATGTTTCGGAAGTTCGCAAAAGATTGGGCGTTTACTCACGAAACAATATCCCCTGGGAACAGTCAAGCAAATGGTGCTGCTGAGGCAGCTGTGAAAATTATGAAGCGTCTAATGCGAAAGTGCAAAGCTTCGGGAAAGGACCTATTACTTGGGCTACTGAACATGCGAAATATACCCACTGAAGGTCTCAATACTAGTCCAGCACAGAGACTGCTAGGCTGACGGACAAAGGCAACAGTACCAACCACCGAGGCCCTACTGAGGCCCAGCTACACTTACTCACATTATGAGGCACAAAAGAAAGAAGATAAGAAGCTGAGGCAGCAGGGCAAAGGCAGAGAACTGAGCCAACTTCATGTGGGCAGCAATGTCTGGATCCAGCCTCTAAGACCTCACGCAAGAGAGTGGGAGGAAGCCACGGTAAGAAAAAGGTTGACTGGTCGGTCGTACGAAGTTGAAAATGCAAGCGGACAAC
>NC_136511.1:94838364-94868364 GCF_053919585.1 Euprymna scolopes | reverse complement strand
GAAAAAAAGAAGTAAAAGCATATAGTAAAATATAAGTAACTATACATACAAGATATGAAAGTGTGGGTAGATTGATATATTAGATAGATAGGAAAGTTTAAAGAATAAAGCAGAAAATGCAGATAAAAAACCGGCCATGCACAGAAGAGATAAAGAATTAAAATAAAGGAATATTAAATTATAAAGTATTAAGAAGTAAGTAGAAAGACGATAAAGTTAAAAACATTTTTTTTTGATATCTATATAAAAAGTAAAAGTAATAGCTATGTAATTACAAAATTGCCATAATTAAATTTGGACTTATGTTTACAGAAAGAGATCAGGTCATTTTTAGAATTTATTATATTGTTACTTTGAGGGGAAGTAATTATAGTTATAGCTTCGGTTGTGCAGAGGCGACATGACTTAGAGCCTGGAGTATACAACTTAACTTTTTTTATGATAGTCCATTTGATTGAGAAGGGGGTATTGTTAGAGTTAAGTTTTTTAATTAAAGTGGTTAGAGAAGTTCCTTGGTTATTATTAGAATTATGGTTGTTAACGGAAGAAATGTGGTTTGATATTCTTTTCTTAATTAATGTTGAAGTAGCGCCGATATGTGTATGTACTTTATTAAAAGCTCGAGGTCTGGTATTAATATTAATTTGTTGATTTGTATTAGTTAAATAGTTTGAATTTTGTTCATAGTGTTCAACAAATGGTTGGACAATGTCTGTATGAGGACTATTTTGGAGGGGATAATGAGTGTTGTTAGTGTTAGGATAGCTGTTAGGAGAAATATTATTATCATTATTATTATTATTATTATTATTATTATTATTACGAGTTGTATGATTGTAGATGGAGGGGCTGCTCGAGTGGTATATTGGATTAGTAAACATATCAGATGGAGGATGGGAAGAAGAATAACTTGAAGACGAAATATTAGTGTCTGTTATGGGAGGATTGCGTGGGAGCTCAGTAATAGTGCAAGAATATATAACATCTTTATGGATGCAATCATTATTAAGTGGGCAAAGATGTTTGTTATTGCAATTACAGTTAGTTTTGGGTTTAATTGGGAAAGAGATTTTTTGGGCTGATTTAATTTTTTTGTTATTAGATGTTAAGGTTCTTTGTGCTAAATTAGGCATTGTTGTATAAGAAATCCTATGTATGTATATATATATATATATATATGTATATGTATGCATATATGTATATGTATGCATATATGTATATGTATGCATATATGTATATGTATGCATATATGTATATGTATGCATATATGTATATGTATGCATATATGTATATGTATGCATATATATGTATATGTATGCATATATATATATATGTATGCATATATATATGTATGTATATGTATAGGTATGCATATATATGTATATGTATGTATATATATATATATATATATATATATATGTATATATATGTATGTATATATATATGTATATATGAAATATATTGGATCATTTTGGACCATTTTGAACTTACCTGTTGGATTGGAAATTTTGTGTGTGGAAGTGTTTGGATTTTACCATTCTTGGATTTTTTACTCTTCACCGGACTATCCATTCATGTGAAATCTTTTTATCATTTTTCTTTTACCTCCTATTCCCCTTACCTCAGCCTTTTTTTAACCAAGTAAGATCTGTGAATTACTTGTAGTTTCATTAAATACTTTTACATGCAAAATCCGTTCCTGCATTTTGCTAATTCCTGCCCTCTGATGAGAAGGAGAGTATTTCTTCAAAACTCAGTGGATTAAAGACTATCCACTTATCTTATGCTTCCTTTTTAAAATGAAATATGTTTTTAACTCTTTTTCAATATGTCTTTTAACATGTTTCATTAATCATTTGTTCATATATATATATATATATATATATATATATATATATATATATGTATATATATGTATGTATATATATATGTATATATATGTATGTATATATATATGTATATATATGTATGTATATATATATGTATATATGTATATATATGTATGTATATATATGTACATATGTATATATATGTATATATATATATATATATATATATATGTATATATATGTATGTATATATGTATATATATATGTATATATATTGTTTTATTGGTAGAGAGGCCGGTTGATAAATTATGAAATAATCATAACGGAATAAGAAATAGTTTTTTTTTATCTCCTAGTGAACGCCTACGGCGAACGGTGAATTAAAATTCAAATAAATATGAAAGCATGCACACACCACACCCCCTTGCCTACGGCAAACGGTGAATTTAAATTAAAAAAACAAATAGATAAATAAATAAAATAAAAAATAAATAAATAATAATAACAAACAAATGAACACACTAGTGTTCGAGACGTACACACACCCCTCCCTCCCTCTTAAAATGCAATGCGCGAGAGAGCCCACTATCAGCAAAACTGATGAAAGGGAGAGAAAGAAAAAGTGACAGTCGACGCGGACGAGTAGAGAAAGCAGTTTTTGAACTAAGCGTTTTTTTAATGGTGCAAAACATAGCTTTAGTATAAAAATATTCAGAGGCAAAAAAAAAACAGAAAAGAAAAAGAGCCTGGAGAGAGCAGTGAACGTTGTCAAATGGACCGGTTGTTTTGTTTACGTTTGAGCGAATAATGAATAAAAAAAAAGAAAAAATAACAAAAATTCGCTATGAGCCTGTGATGCTTAGGAATGCCCAAAGCGCAACGTAAACAGATTTCCCTAAAATAAACAAGGGATGAATTCTTTCAGACGAGAATGGACATCATGAAAAGTTCACGGCGAAAATATTAAAGATGAATAAGAAGAGAGTTGCAACAAACAAAAATATTGTCATGTCGACGGACGTCTACATCCAAGAAGTTACCAAACAGGAAAAATCTCGCGCATGATGAACTTTGCGGAGACATTATGAAACACGAAAGTCCGATTGGATAAAGTTAAGTGACTATTATGATTTCCCCATCCCGATATCCCCACTGCTTGTCCTTGGCCGAACTGTCATACCATAATGGAAATGGTATATACATTTTCTCTTATATTATTATTTTTTGTTTGTCACCTTGTTTTCTTTTCCTTCTTTTATGATGTTTCCTTTTTTATCATCCGACCTCACCCCAACCTATTGCGGTGTGATATTAAATTTAAGGATGCTGAATAAAATTCGTGTTTTAAGATTTTAGCGTTGTGCCATTCTTGCTTTGAGTTTTAATGGTTCGGAACAAAATGTGCTAATGAGAACCTCAGACAATATGTCAAATAGGTCACAAATCGTGGACGACACTTTACTTGCCAGTATTTTATTTTTATATTGTGTTACGGACAACGTAGGGTGAAGCGCTGACCTAGAGTCATAAGATTCTTACCAGGGGACATCCACCCCGAGTCAGCTTCATACCGGTCCGTAACAATGTATATATGTATATATATATGTATATATATGTATGTATGTACGTATATATATATATATATATATATATATATATATATATATATATATATATATATAACTACTTCATTTATTCACATAAATTTAATATACGAAAGTATAGATTTATGCGTAAACTTTAAGTATTTACTTCAAAAGTGCTCAATACGTAGGTAGAGCTAGTTAGTAATTTATAAAATATATATGGCGATTAAGCTACACTGAATATTCTGCGTTTCATCCAACTATAGGATTCGTCAGGCTTATGCGCGAATTCTGTCGTTGCTTCTTGTTTTTATATATGTTGAGGATTTCTAGTCGGTCAATCAGCTTTCTAGTATCCACCGCGCCCCTTCCTACCAGCCAATGGGCATGCATTTTATCAAACAAAGGATCTGTTTTAGAACTAGGTTAGTGGTTTTAGGTGGCCGTTCTCCTTTTTTTTTTTTTATACATATAAATATACCTATGTGCACACAACAATGCACATACATATACATATATATATATATATATATACATATATGTATGTGATCGTTTATGTATATTCATGTTTATTTTATTTATTTATTTGTTTTTTTTCTATTGTTATTGTTAGTTTTAAAGCTATTTTGTATCGCTATCCTAGAGTAAGTTTTATTTTGTGAACACAGTTGTTTGCTATTTCCCGCCTACAGTTTAATAGATTTTGAGGTTCTTTAAAGTACAGGATAGAAAATTTTTCATGGAGGCATAATTTACATGGGTCGCCTAAATGTCTGCATGTGGTAGCTTGTCTCATTATTTTCCATTCGACTACCGGCGAATGTCCGCTTTCTTTGAGTTCCCAGTATTTATTCGCTAGTGTTGTTTTTATACGGTGTTTTTTATTTTTGAATGTGCTTTTGTGGTCATAGTATCGGGTTTTGAAATCTAAGGAAGTCATGCCTATGTAATATTTCTTGTTATTCGGGTTTTCTTTCGCAAATATTGTTGCTTGATAAACTACGCTTTTTGTTAGACATTTATTTTGGACTGGGCAAAGTGTGCGATGTCTACAATTGCATTTATCTTGTTCGTTATTAGTATTTTTATTTATGGTATGGTTGTTCTTGTCTGGGGTTGGTTTGTTATTATTATTATTATTATTATTATTATTTCTGCTAGTGTTGGTTTTATTTCTGTCATGGTGTCTACTTTTTTTATTGTTTATTTTGTTGTTGTTTACATTGTTTTCATTTAGTATTATGTTATTATGTGCCTTAATTATCATCTCTAAATTTTCGCAACAACTGTAAGATAACTTCAAGGTATTTTTATTGAAGATTTTGTGTAAGGGGTTGGTTGCGGGAAAGTGTTTTTCAATAAGATCTAGAAATTTCTTGCCAAGTTTTGTTTTTAACATTTGATTGTATGGGGCCGTATACCAAATTATAGTTCTTTTTCTTCTGTTTTTAATTTTATTATAGTTGTTGGTGTTTTGTTGCTTATATTTGATATCGATATTTTTGTATCCCCTATTTTTTAGGGCTGTTTCGTAAATATTGGATGACCTGTTAAATGCATTTTCGTCGCTTGAGTTATTACTGAGTCTACTTACGATCAAGTTAGGAATATGTTTTATAATTGATGGTGGGTGGTTGGACTTAGGGTGTACGTAAATTGGAGTAGCATTATCTTTTAAGTATGGTTCATATGTGTTTTTATCTAAGTTTAACGTGACGTCCAGGAAGTTTGTTATTTTTATGTTAGCTGATATGTCCGCTTTTAGGCCTAATTTTTTCATTTCTTTGTGTATGAATAAATACTAGGAACTCAAAGAAAGCGGACATTCGCCGGTAGTCGAATGGAAAATAATGAGACAAGCTACCACATGCAGACATTTAGACGACCCATGTAAATTATGCCTCCATGAAAAATTTTCTATCCTGTACTTTAAAGAACCTCAAAATCTATTAAACTGTAGGCGGGAAATAGCAAACAACTGTGTTCACAAAATAAAACTTACTCTAGGATAGCGATACAAAATAGCTGTAAAACTAACAATAACAATAGAAAAAAAAACAAATAAATAAATAAAATAAACATGAATATACATAAACGATCACATACATATATGTATATATATATATATATGCATATGTATGTGCATTGTTGTGTGCACATAGGTATATTTATATGTATAAAAAAAGAAAAAAAGAAAAAGAAAAAGGAGAACGGCCACCTAAAACCACTAACCTAGTTCTAAAACAGATCCTTTGTTTGATAAAATGCATGCCCATTGGCTGGTAGGAAGGGGCGCGGTGGATACTAGAAAGCTGATTGGCCGACTAGAAATCCTCAACATATATAAAAACAAGAAGCAACGACAGAATTCGCGCATAAGCCTGACGAATCCTATAGTTGGATGAAACGCAGAATATTCAGTGTAGCTTAATCGCCATATATATTTTATAAATTACTATATATATATATATATATATATATGTGCATATGTATATATATATATATATATATATATATATATATATATATATATATATGTATGTATAGGTATATGTACATATATAGGTAAGCGAGATAAGCCTCTGATAGAATTCAGATTAAAAATTCTGATATTACTTGAAGTAATACTTTTCCCTGGTTGAGCTTTTCTATCCTTACCAAAAATGTTTGACAAGGAATATATACCCCTCTCTGCTAAAAATATCCCCATTCCCTCTAATTTATCTTTCATCCACAAGCTTAAACAGGCTATCAATAAATTCCTCATTAATATTAGATGGAAGGCATGCCATCTTTATATGTGCTCCAACAAACAGTATAAAATCCAAACACAAATCCCACACCCAGAATACTGTATAAATGACCTCCCAATTAATTCTAATAGAGAACTATAACAAATTGAAAGAGCCGCTGCCAATTTCTATGGACTAAAAACAGTCTCCCACCCAAAATTTAACCCCCACTTAGAAGAGTTCAAAAAACCTATGCAGAACCTAGTTAAGAATATTAAATTTCAAAAACAGAAGCACCCAATTAAGGCCACCACAAGTAAAATAAACAAATTCACACAGAAAGTTAAGAAAAACCCACCTGTACCTGCAGATAAAACAAAGATGGATTATCCCACCTATAAGAAGCTTATGTACAAAGAATTTAATAAATCATATAAAACTGTTCATAAAAATGAATTAGACATGATAAATATAAA
This sequence comes from Euprymna scolopes, assembly GCF_053919585.1. Taxonomy (NCBI): domain Eukaryota; kingdom Metazoa; phylum Mollusca; class Cephalopoda; order Sepiida; family Sepiolidae; genus Euprymna; species Euprymna scolopes. The sequence continues at coordinate 94,861,741 of NC_136511.1, read as the reverse complement.
TGCTTGAATATAATCAAACAAATGAACCTCCACAATTTCACTGAAATTGTTACCCCAGGAACCCCAAGATTTATAATGAAGGACCATAAAGAAAATTTCCAAGACAAACCCCCGTTAAGATTAATCTGCCCCTCAAACTCTGATTTAGGACTTGTTCGTAAGAAAATCTTAGATAGAATTATACCGCTGATAAAAGAGAAAATAAAATTCCTCCTCTGGTAATGCTCCCAAACTGTCCTCAATTGGTTCACTCAACTCAAGGATAAAAAAAGACTTAACTTTCGATATATGCAATTATTACCAATCTATATCTCCAATACTTCTTAATAAAGCCTTGATTTTCACTAAGAATAATCCCAATATAACAGATCTAAAAAGGAAACTTATCCTCCTGGCTAAACGTTGTCTGATTGACTTTGACAGAAAGTCCTGGACCAGGAAAGATACCCCATCTAATTTTGACATTTTAATGGGGAGACCGACTCTGCACAAGTTACTGACTTGGTCGCTCTCTACTTGTTAAGGGAGCTCAGCTTAGAATTCAAACCCGTGTAGGGAGGCCTATATAGAGATGATGCCTTCTTCATAAAAAAGACAGACCCAGACAATACAATAATACCGTAAATAAATTACATGTGTTCTTTAGAAACTATGGCCTTTCTATTGAAGTAAATCCTAATAAGAAAACATCCAATTTCTTGGACATATCCTTAAATCTAAATTTGGAAACCTACTCAACTTACCATAAGCCTAATTTGAACCTTTTCTATATGCATAAACAATCGAATCATCCCAGATCTATTATCAATTCTATAGTACCATCTGTCTCAAAAAGAATACCAAGCCTATCAGCCGATAAGAAACCATTTAGCCAAGCAGCAACCTTTTACAATAATGCCTTACACAATTCAGGATATAAGGATAAGATAGAATACATAGGTAACAAACTGGAAAACAGCAAAAATAAATCAATAATTACGCATAAGATGACCCAAAAGAAAAGTTCCATCCGTAACTCCTCGAACAAGCATAATCCTAATCCAAAGCACACAAAGTCTAAGACTAAATCCAATAGCAAACAAAACAAAAAGAATAGCAATAAATTAAAGCGAAAAAATCCATATGGTTCAATCCGCCATACAACTCCAACGTAAAACTAATATACCAAAGGAACTTTTAAAAATAATTGAACAATCCTTTCAACAACCCCATAGCACTATGTTAAATAAAAATTCAATAAAAATCTCTTACTCCACTATGCCTAACTTAGCACAAACGATAATAACATCAAACAACTCTAAAATAAGAAAAGCCCAGGCCCATCCCCCGCAGATTCCACCCACACAAAATTGTAATTGCCAAAACAAACACATTGCCCCTTAAGAAACGATTGCATCCAGAAGGACGTAATCTATTCATGTACAGTCACTGAACTCCCAACCACAACAACAAGTGCAACTGATAGAACACCTAAAAATCGTACTCAAAACACATTAACTACTGAACCAACAACATTAGAGAGCTCCACTGACTCCAGCTATGCCAACCCCATAAATAAGACACATGATAACACCCAAGTCACTCAGGAACCCCACCCTGAAACGATTTGAACCTAATCATCCCGTCCCCCTCTATAAGCTTATCCCACACCCATAGTAGAAACTCTGACAGCTTAAACACTATTAATGCAAATGCAACACCCCACACGTATATCGGTGCAGCAGCAAATCTAATTAAACTGAGAATTTCCAACCATATAAGCTCCTTTAATTATGAAAATCCAAATAGCAATAGAGGCACCTCCCTAACAACTCTGATTAAAGACCTCCAATATAGGAATATTCCGTACTCACCAAAATGGGATTTATTGAAAAAATCCAATTCATACACCCCTAAATCCAAATTCTGCAACTTTTGCACTTCAGAAGCAGTTGCAATAATAACATATCCTAAAGCCACGATAAACACCAAAAATGAGCTTATTTCGTTATGCAAGCACAGGAAAAAATTCAAGTATAGCCAGCTCAAAACAACTTAAGTCACTAAACCTGAACTAGTTTGGGCTAGTTGCCCCTATGTGTATAAGCATGGATTCACGCTTGTATGAGTGTATATGTATGCACACAAGAGAGGGTGGATGTTGCATGCGCTGTAGCAATGTTAATATTTACGTTTGTCTAGATGTGTTCTTATATACATGCATGTTTGAGCAAGTATATGTTTGTACATGTCCATATGTGTATGGCTGTACATCTGTATATATATGTGTGTATAAGTGTGTATGTGTGCCTGTATATATATATATATATATATATATACTAGCTGTACCCGGCCACGCGTTGCTGTGGCTCAGTTTGTTAAAATGGAACACATGTGAAAGTAGAGAAAAGTTTGATTCTTTTTTTCAAGAGAATGTACAAATTATTTTTTTTTTTTAACAGATGTTAAGAAAATAAACAGAAAAATACTTCCATCATTAATTATGCAAAAAAATAAATAAAATGTTGATTTAGTGTTTCAATATGCTTATAAATTACGATAAAACTTGCTGAGTATGCACTGTTTTACGGTTGTTGTAAAAATGGAATGGAAACTTAAATTTCGCTTCATTTTAATCTTTCTTAATATTTTAATTGTGCCCCCCCAAACGAATATAATCAAAACAGTAACATTCAACAATTATACTTTATGTATATAAAACACAAAATGGGTGTTTGTATTACTGTACATATAGATTCGAAAAGGTTGTCAAAAAACAAATATATAACAAATAAATGTTATCAAAGGCAAGATAAGTTACTTTTCTGCCAAACTGGATATATTTTTTGTGTTTCTATTCAATGTAACATATTTATTCAGCTCGAAAAACATACAGTGTTTACCGATGTATTCGAAAATTCAAGATGGCGTCTCACAGCCTCTTTAACACCGTAAGTATGGAAAAAGGTGTTATAAATAAAAAACTATACAAAATACTATTAGAAACCCGCCGAATATATGTCAACCTATGTCACGGTAACATATATTGAGCGAGTTTTTAACAGTATTTTATCCGGTTTTTTATTTATAACATCTTTTCCCACACTTACCGTGTTAAAGAGAGAATCAGACGCCATCTTGAATGTTCCAATACATCGGTAAACACTGTATGGTTTTCGAGCTGAATAAACATGTTACATTGAATAAAAACACGAAAAATATATCCAGTTTGGTAGAAAAGTAACTTATCTTGCCTTTGATAACATTTATTTGTTATATATTTCTTTTTGGACAACTTTTTCGAATCTATGTGTACAAACCCCACAAAATATTTATTAAAAAAAAAAAATTTTTTTTTAAAAAGGTGATAACGAAAGGGAAATAATTTCATTTTTAAACGAAAAAGTCAGTTTACCTAACTTACTGTATTAATGCTATTTTTTTTTAAGCAAGAAAAAAAAAAAGGTAAATATCCAGATACGCTACTACAGAACACCAACCACTCTAATTTGTTTTTTTTTATAGGTAATTGAGGTCGCTGACAACGAATCTGATAGTCAAACTTGGGGCAAATTTACCGTTTGCATGGTATTTACCCCTGAACCCACAAACTTCTTTCCACCATTTTGCAGCTTCCGTTTATGCTATGCGTATGCATGCTGTAGCATAAACGACGGCTTCACCAAGCAAACTACGTTGGGGGGAGGGGATTTTTTTTTTCCAGGACATAGAATTTTCTAATTTTCAAAAATACATTATAGCGCTTTTTGGGTGGAAAATTTAAAATTAGCTGAAAAAGAAATAAAATAAGAAAAGGAAAGCACACCAAGTTGGAGTGGGGGGGGAGGTAATTTATCTGTTTTTTTGTTTTTTTTACCTGGAACATCGAATTTTCAAATTTTCCGTAAGTAACGCACCGACATTTACCAATTAGAACACCATTTAACATTTTCCGAAGATTTTACTTTGTACATTGGGGGCGCGAGCGGGGGGGGGGGGGTGATGTTGGCGCGCGCGCCCCAACATCACATCCCCCCCCCCCCAAACAAATTAGAGTGGTCGGTATTCTGTAGTAGCGTATCTGGATATTTACCAAAAAAAAATATTTAGGTTTGGCTATAAATTCCTAAACTCATTTCACCCTAAATAATTTAGGTGACTGAAATAGGAATCTAATTGAATCTTTAATTTTTTTAATAGTATGTGAGAAATTCATTTTTCTTTGAGTTATATTGAATTCATTAATACGGACTTTAGGGGCTTTTTTCGTAATGTTACTGTAAAAATTATTTTTTATTGTTACAAATTACGATGCTTTAAAAAAAGAAAAAATAAATTCTTGCGTTTTTTATTTACTACTGAAAACCATAACTTTAGTAAAGGTATTTTTTGTTTAAGCAAAATAAAACATTTTCACTACGAGTTAAGTAAAAATAATTAGTTCATTATATTCTGCGATCATTATTTGAAAAATACTGCAATTTTCATTAAAATTCGTTAATTTCCTGATTTTTGGTGAATTTTTAAGTAAAGGGAGGAGTCAAAATGTGTATACACTTTGAGCGTCGGCATTCATTTTGCGATCACGTGTTGTTTTAAATTAAAGTTCAATCACATGGTTACATTATCAATAATCATGTAATTAAACCCATTGAAAATTTACTGATATTGTAAACACATTCTGTTTACATTAAGCCTGTAGTGTTTTTTTAGTGATGCAATGTTGTCAACTGAGATTTAAAAAAAAACCCGCGAGATCAGGAGAAAGAAATGTCCAGAAAATCGCTAGATTTTTAACTTATCGTCTGAAATTTTCAAAAATCGCTAATTCCCCCCCCCCAAAAAAAAAACTCCATAATGTTCCGTGTTTTTTTTTTTTTTGGTTTTTTTTTTCTGTTGTTTCTTGCTTTTTACACTTTTAGATCATATTTTAAACTAAACTTCGGAGGTTGGAATGCCCCCCCCACCTAAAATGTACTTGGAAAAATCGATTTCATAGTGAGATTTAAGAATGGTTAGTCGAAAAAAAGGTGAAAAACAAAACAAATAATCAATAAATAATTGTTACCAAAGGCAATAAATGCTACTTTTTTTTACTTACATGAATGAGTTTATTTTATGTTTTAAAGTATTTTCAAACGCTTTTTATTTTTTAATAATCTAATGCGGGTGTGTGGGTGCCAAATACCTCCAGATTTTCTAGAATTTCCCGCTAGATTATAAACGAGATCTCCAGATCTAGCAGGAAAACCGCTAAATTGTAACACTGGTCACGTGACAGAAAGCGGTAATAAATAATTGTCCCTAAATAAAAAAAATGGCCTCTCGGTACAAAGAAATCCACCTATTTATCATAGAAAAATTAAGTATAATGTTATAATTAAAAAGAAATACATAAAAACACACATGGATATAGTAAACATATTATACCAAAACGTGGAAACCATCCGTCCAGTGGTTTTTTAGACAATTAATTCCGAACGAACCAACAGTTACATTTTTATATATATATATATATATATATATATATATATATGTGTGTGTGTGTGCATGTTCTTGTCTCCATTAACTTCATTTCCTTATATATGTGGATGTATATATATGTGTGAGCTTGTAGACGTTCGTTTTTTGTTGAGTGTATATACATATGATTATGAGCTGTAGTGTATATATATATACGTATGTGTGCGTGTGCGGGTGTATACGCTTATGTATGCATGTTTATGTGTGTTCATATATATATATATATATATATATATATATATGTATGTGTTTGTGTGAGTATGGGGATTTAACAGAGTTACACACCTTAGCCATATATTAGTACAGTCTAACTATCTATATCTCCCTGGACCATATAAAAATGTTGTTGGCAATGGGGGAATACACCCCTCTCTAAAATAGAATCGTTAGATAAACCCGATCATTTGTTGATGTATATATATATTTAAAGGTAGGTGCACGCTCTCTGTATTTGTATGTTATATGTATCAGTGTGCGCACCTTTATTTCTTTCTAGACATAACACTTATGTAGTTGTATATTTGCTGTATGTATACGATGGTATGCTAAAAGGAGTATTAATTGCATGTTTGCACGAGTATATCGATGTTTGGCTGTGCTTATGAGCGCAGTTGTACACTCAAGTACATGATGCATAATCGCCCGGGTGTATAAGTAGTTCCCTTCTCTAATATGCGTGTTTGCATTATGATATGTATATATGTAATTGAGTGCACATATGTATTAGTATAACGATGTGTATGTATATAAGTCTGTATTTATGTAAGCATGGTATGTATCAGTGTTTGTGCGTAAGTGTATACTATCTATAAGTATATGTGTATGTCTATATATGTATGTATGTGTGTGTGTTGCACTTATGTTTAGGTTTGACAGGTTGATATACAACTAATCATTATATAAATAGTTAAAATCAACCACACTTGGGCGACCACATACCCAGCCCCACATTTAAATCAATTCTCCCCTTTATAAAACTATCTAATTAATCACAGTATATAAAGCACTCACTCAAACATCAATTCCGACTCAACGAACAACAAAACAAACTCATCCATAGATCGCCTCCAAACAGAAATATATGTATTTTAAATAAAACTTAAACAAACTTAATTAAACCAGATAACACTACGACAATAAACGTATTTAGCTGACTTATCTCAACTAACCAAGTCACCTTTAAATATACACTCATAATTAAAATAACCCAACCTTAAACTCACTTAAGTAACTCTCCAAACATTCCATATTTTCATACCATGACTCGTCTCTATCTCCACCTCATCAGCTCACCCATCCGTGCAGCTAAAACAGCACACCTACCCCCTATCACACACTTTCCTATTGAAAATCACAAGAATATCCATTTCCCACTTGAAATTAAAATCAAGAGGTCAACCCTTTTAAAGAATACTAAAATACAATCCCCCCCCCCCCCGCCGAAAAATTCCATTAGGAGCCTGTATGCTTACCCAACTTTAACCCTCCCTCCTCTCTCTTTACCCTCTCTACTTCACCCCACTCGTCTCTTTCACTCATCTAAAAGGCTTGCCTCACCCACTATAAACAAGAAAACAAACTATCTTTCTACAGAGACTCACACCTCAAGCAAGCCGTCCAACGCAACGTTCTGAATATCATCTCCAGGATTATTTTGCTATTTTCATAACTACACTATTGATTTCGAGGTCCATTGCACACTTAACTCAATGCTCAAATTCTATTACTCACGGGGATAATTACAATGGAATGGTATATCCACCCAATTTCCGGATACACTTTGTCAACACCGAGAAAGCATTTGGACTACAGCAACCAACACACACTCAACGCAACAACGAGTAAGGCTGCCCAGTATACTTTTCGAACAATCAATAGGGAGCAATACGCTTTCGCTATATTGGCCTATTTTCTGCTAACCTGGATTTATAACCCCAAACGATATTGGACTTCTTCTGATAATGGATTACCCAGGTTGTAGCAACTTCTCTTTTCATATACTTTTCTCCATATAATTATCCACAACCACTCAAAAAACTATTTTCAATAATTGTGCTGAAAAGCAAAATAGCGTCCATTCGCAGCTGAACATTTTGCTAACTGCATTTCATTTCCTCTGATGTGTAAATAAGTGTTGATGAGCCATTGTTGAAAATCCATGGATTAAGGAAAATAAAATAACCCCTTCTATATATTCCTTTGTCAAGCAATAAATTCTTAAATCGAATATATGTCTCTGTATGTTGTTTTTTCAGAATTTAAAATTTAACCACGAAACTTATATGCATATATATATATATATGTATATGCATGTTTATATATATGTATATATATGTATATATATATATATGTATATATATGTATATATATATGTATATATATATGTATTTATATATATGTATATATATGTATTTATATGTATGTATGTATTTATATATATATATATATATATATATATATATAATTCATGTTGAATTCACCTATTCGTAATAACCATCATCGTCGTCGTCATGAACGTTGTGGATTTGTGCCGTTATGAATGCGTTTTCATTTTAAAAACTGTACAACCGGCAAAGTGAACGTCTCTCTATTCTATCTTGTGTGTATTTGGGATTGTTTTACTCTTTTATTCATGTTGAATTCACCTATTCATAACAACCATCATCATCGTCATCATAAATGCTCCTTCATATATATTCTACATGTACGTGTATGTGTACGTGTGTGTGCATATGTATGTACATGCGTGTATGTATGAATGTTTGAGTGTATGTGCATGTTGTCATGTGTGTTTGTTCTTGCGTATGTATGTTTGCGTGCATCTGTTTGTATGCATGCTTGTATGTGTATGTGTATATCTTTATTTCGATATGTGTGTGGGGTGGAGAGGACTCCCAAAAGCCCTGTTAAGGCAACCCCTTTGAGTGAAGCAAATCTCTGATTTTAAAAAAATATATATATATAAAGCGGGAGACCAGTACCCGCATTAAGCTGGTCTGCAGTTTGATTTGTTGCTGGCTATCTTGCTCATGCTTGTTGCTGGATCTCAACATTTTCAAACGAGAGAGAAACTTAGCTGTCGTACAAAGCTAAGACTCTGTAACATCATCTTTGTATAGATACTTCCTCAGGCTATAAAAATTGTCCGTGGTGATAGAAAAAGTGTCATGTGTGTAGTCCTGAAATGCTGGAAGCATGTAATAATTGATCTGCCATCATTCTATATATGCATATGTGTGTATGTATGCATGTATGTATGTTAATATATGTACTAGTGTATGTATGTGTATGTATACCTATTTGTATATGTATGTATATATGTATGTGTGTATATATTTTTATTTATTTCTTTATTTATTTATTGTGTATACATGTTTATGTGTGTTTGTATGTATATACATATATATATTTGCGTATATGTATATTTATATATGTATACATGCATATATATGTATGCGTATAGGTGCATATATATCTATGTGTACGTATATGTAGGTAACTTTATGTGCATGTATGTATATTTATATGAATATGTATGTATATGTGTGTATGTATTTGTATATGATAATATATATGTGTATGCATATATATGTGTATGTGTATGCATGTGTGTATGTATATGTTTGTATTTATGTGTTATATGTATTGTGTATGTATGGATGTGTGCATGTGTGTATGTTTATGGGTATGTATGTGTATGTATGTGTGTATATGTATATATATGTATGTATGCCAAGGACCGTCTTCAATGTCATGTCTGCTTGAGCGTGTGAATTCGCTGGCAGGACTAAAAAAAAAAAAAAAAAAGGTTATCTTCGAGCTCATGGACTTTCAATGACTGAGGGAGTGGCATCATCATGTATATATGTATGTATTTATATATATATATATGTATGTATGTATTTATATATATGTATATATATATTTATATATATATATATATATGCATGTATATTAATATGTATATATATATTTATATATATATGTTGTTATATATGTATATATATATATATGTATATATATATATATATGTATATATATATGTATATATATATCTTTTTTTTTTTTTAACCTTTTTCTTCTAGGGGGTGGGAAATTTTTTTTTTTTTTTTTTTTTTTTTTACACAGTGATCACCACTTATCAAGGCCCGGAAGCCACTCAGGGATAAGGGTTATTGCAAGTACATTACGTTAGTGTGGAGATTTGATGAAGTGTTTACTTAAGGGGGCGGTTCATTAGGAATTTGTTAACATTGGACTTGAACACATCCAAGTTGTAGTCTGCTGGGAAGCAGGCAGACTGAACAGAGTTCCACAGGCGTGCAGTTCTAAGAAAGAAGCTTTGTTCATGGAATCCACGTTTTGATTTAGGCACAGATATGGAGTGGGGGAAATTTTTCACAGTGGATTCAGCTAGACGGGTGTTTTTCGTGAAAGATTGGCGAGGGGGGACCAGAGATTGGAGTTCAGACGAGCACCTGCCATGGAAATAGCGATAAAACAAGGATAGGCTTGCAACGTCTCTTCTGTGGGAGAGAGGTTGCAGGGTAGAAAAAAGGGCATCCCCCACTGAGCCACGAAGTCTATTTTGTACTCTGTCAAGGCAGGATAGGCTGTTTTTAGCAGCTCCTGCCCAGATATGGCAACAGTATTCCATCCTTGGACGTACTTGGCTTTTATATAGATAGAGAATTGCATCAGTAGTGAGATATCTTCTGGAGCGGTAGAAGGATCCCACCATCTTTCCAGCGACCTTGGCAACAGACTTGATGTCTGACATTTACCCCTATTTTAGTGAGTCCAACCAAGAGATCTTTTCAGGATTCTAGCCGTCCCTTTCAGTGCAATCGTTTATATTTCACTTGCACTTGGTTCACCGGGTATGCTTTATATGTACTTTTTAAAGTTCTTTTGCATAAGCCCAGTTGCTCCTATAATGACTGGTATAATTGAAACGTCTTTTAATTTCCAATTTCGTTTCATATCATACATAAGTCCTTGATACTTTGTTATCTTTCCCCCCTCAGCTCTGTTAAGCCCTGTATCATTGGGTACACTGACCTCTATTATGGTCGCTTTTTTGTTTGCTCTGTCCCAAATCACTATATTTGGTTTAACAGCTGCGCTTTCAAGATATATACCAGTCGGGATTATGTAGTCATAGTGAATGGTGTAGTTGTCATTCCCAACTGTTCATTCGGGTATATGTTCCCAGGATTTTTTTACTACACTGAATGTTGAGTTTCTTACATATCTTCCAGTGAAGGTATTTGCAAATTCTGTTATGGCGATCTGTATAATAACCATCTCCAAGTAGGACTTTGCAACTAGAAATCAGGTGGCCCACACTCTCAAACTCGGTGCTACAGAACCTACATTTATTATTGTTGCTTAGACCACTCATCTTTTTGAAAGTGTTCGTCATGAGGCCCTGGTCTTGTGCAGCCAATATCAACCTCTCTTGGTCGTAATGGAAGGATCCTCTTTTGAGCCAGTCCAGGGAACCAGCCCTATCGATATATTCTTGGGATAGTTCAATCGGTAGGTATTTTGCCCATTTATGGTTGGTCCATTCTTCTGTTTTAACACTATGGAACTGGCTAGTGTATTTTTTCCGACTTTTCTGGGCCATGTCAGTGGCGGGCTTGTTTGGGTTCTCAGCATCATTTGTAAGGCAATCCTTTCCAAAATGAGTGGCAAGTTGTGTTATAGATGTTGTATTACTTGCTCGGTTCTCATAATGGTCTTTAATTTTCATTAGCTTTGGGTTACAGGAACTTATTATGTACTGACCTATGCTGAAGATTGTGGCTCTGTGTTGATGATTGACTTCCGAGAGTCCCATACCTCCTTCTCGCCTGGGTAGGTACAAACGAGGCATGCACTGGTTTCGATAAATAACTCGGTACAAGGTTAACATTTTCCGTGTCTTTGTGTCAAGCCAATTTATGTCTTTCTGAGGCCAGTCAATAATGCCAAAACTATATGTTAGTACTGACATGGCAAGTTGGTTAATTGCCGTAACTTTGTTCTTGTTTGTGATTTTTAGTTTTGCAGATTTTTCTTACCCAGCGTAAATATTCTTGGCTTAGTTTCTCTCTCATCTTGGAATGCTAGATGGACTCATCTTCATCAATGCCGAGGTATTTGTATGTTTCCTGTTCATCCAGTTCTCTGATTTCACTATTTTCATTGTGCTGAATGTTTAAGACTTTCACCTTCACCGAGGTGCACAACTTATATGACCTTCACCGAGGTGCACGACTTGACACAAAAAAACAACTTCTTAATCAACTGCTAACGCACGCGTCACTGTAAGTCCAATGACAATGACAACAACCTTCTCACTCGACCTGCCTTTTATACCATTCTCTCAATCCCTCCTCTTGCGCATGCGCCCAGAGATTCCTGACAACCTCGAGACTTCCGCTTATAAAAACCCAAGTTTTGTTGTCGCGCATGCCTACAAAGGCACAAACACGTGGGCGGTTGTTTTGTTGGTAAGTACTACAATGTTTTCAGTAGATATCTTCTTGCCAGCTTTCAGAGTACACTTAGCACACTTATCCAGCCCGAGCTTCATTTTGATGTCATTGGAAAAAGTGTGGACAATTTTTAGTAGATGATCTAAATCCTTATCCGAGCTAGCATACAGCCTAAGATCATCCATGAAAAATAAATGGTTGGAGGATTCTCTTTGGCGGCTGTAGCTTAGATTATAAGCACCTTGGCAGTTCTTTAGGAGCATACTTAGAGGATCAATTGCTAAGCAAAATAGTAGAGGAGACAAACTGTCTCCTTGGAAGATTCCTTTTTTGATTTTTATATTTGGAATGGATATCCTTCCCCCGCTATGGTTTAAGGTAATGGATGTTTACCACTCCTTCATTTGGGCAGCTATAATTTCTCGTATGGTTGGGTGGATCTTGTATAATTCGAGACATTTAGTATCCACGAATGGGGTACACTATCAAATGCTTTCTGATAATCTATGCATGCCATATTTAGATTTCTTTTTCCTTTTCCTGCAATCTTCCAAAATGGTCTTGTTGATGAGCAATTGATCTTTGGTGCCCAGGCAGTTTTTCCTGCATCCTGTATCTATGTATATATATATATATGTATAAATATGTATGTATGTGTATATACATATGTATGTGTATATATGTATGTATGTATGTATGTGTATATATGTATGTATGTATGTGTATATATGTATGTATGTATGTGTATATATATATGTATGTATGTGTATATATATATGTATGTATAAATATATATGTTTATATATATATGTATTTATATGTATATATGTATATATATATGTATTTATATGTATATATGTATGTATATATGTATGTATATATGTATATATATATATATATATATGTATTTATATATATGTGTGTATTTATATGTATATATCTATGTATATATATGTGTATGTATATATATATGTATGTATATATATATATATATATATATATATATATATGTATGTATGTATGTATGTATTTATATAAAATTCGTTGAGAGATTCCAACGAGAGGAAAATGTATATTTAAATAAGAAAGGTCACCAACAATTGCTATGTATTTTTTAATAATATTTTATTATTCCGTGTTTTGATTTTTCATATAAAAAGGTATCATATTTAGATCATTGTAATAATGTTTTGAAATCATTGAAATAGTTTTTTACGCGTTTCAGACGTTCTGTGTAGCGTCCTCTTCAGAAATTATTCAAATTGTAAAATAATTAAAATATATTTAAAATGTGTTCAGAATGTATAAAAGCATTTTTGCAGTCCATTTTGGTTACATGTTTCCCGAGCGGTGGAAATGTCTGTAAATAACACCAAATATCTTCATGGGTGTGTTCCACTGTTCCACTCCTACCCTTCTTATTGGCGTCAGACTGTGGTCATTCCTATCTTTGCTGTCCAATCTCTCTTCTCCTTTTCCTATTTTTAATTTATTTTTTATGTTTTTATTTTTATTTTTTTATTATTACTTGGGTGGAAGTGAGGGACGCGTTGGTACTTGGTCAAGTGGGTACGTAGGGGTGTGTGTGTGCGTGTTTTTTTCCTTGTATTTGCTTATAGAATGTATATGTATGTGATACAAGTTCGTTTGTAATGTGTGTGTGTGGTGGGGGGCAGTTTCTCTGAAACAAGGGTAATCGGTAACGATATTTTAATTTAATTTTGATTTTGATTTTTTTGGATTTTTAGATTTTAGTTTCTTTCTATTGTGATTTCGTTTTAATCTTAGTTGGATGGGCATTCATAATATTATGTTTGTTTAAATAAAAAGCCTTATTTATAAATAGACATAGGGGATTTTTGTTTGTCTCCCCCATGTGGGTAGGGATAGATCCAGGATCGCTTTTTAGTGTGGGGAAGATCTCGCTCCCCAGAAGGAAGGGGACATCTGGAAAGGCACGAGTATGAGAATGAGCATTATCTGCCATGAAGGGTTTCTCCTCCACTGACTGAGGGTAGGAGGGATGGGCGCAGTGGTGGAACAGATACTACACTGTTGTTCTAGGTATATTTTAGTGTTGTAGGTTTCAAGGTAAGTTGGTATTGTTTAATGTGTTATACTAGAGATAGGGGTGCTGTGCCTGTGTGTGGTTGTGTGTGTGTGTTTTTTTTTCTAATGCATCGGTTCTGATTTAGGTGTGGGGGGTGTATATGTGTATGAACGTGCGTACGGGTGTGTTTTGCATTTCATTTGTTTGTGCGTTGATATTACGCTCTGTTTAATTCGGGAGTGAATCTTGTTATGAAATTTTTTTCCTGTGTAAGTAAATAAAAGTAGTTGTCTGTTTGGAAGATTGGAATTATTTTGAAGCTATTTCCACTGCATGTATGCACGTGTTTTGAAACATAGAGGTGTCTGTTATCTGCGATTTTGATGTTGCTCTTATGTAAGGCCACTATTGCTGAGGTTTTTGGTGGCGCCTATGTAAGATTTGTCGCACGCTGTGCATTTTAGTGCATACACTACATTTCTGGAGATGCAGTTTAGGTCCTTTTTTATTTTGAATGTTTGTGTTGGATTTTTTAATGTGTATGTGTTTCCTTCTATTATTATGTCACAAACTCCACATCGCTGTTTATTGCATTTTGTGACTCCTTTTGTAGTGTATTGAAGGAGTTTAGAGGAGGTTAGGATGTGTTTTATGTTTGGGGGTTGGCGTTTGCTTTTTATTATTTTTGTTGTTTTGAGTATGTTGTTTAGTTTATCGTTCTGGCTGAGAAGGATAAGGTTTTTCGTTATCTGTGTAAATATTTCTGGGTTGTTTGTGTTGTGTTTGGAGGCGTATGCTAGAATTTGGTCTTTGTTGTGTTTTTTTTGGTTTCTTAGTTGGTCTACTGGGATTTTTTCTGCCAGTTCAATACCTTTACGTAGTGGTGGTGGATATCCTCTTTTCCGCAGGGTTATTTGCAGTTCATTTAATCGAGTCAAACAGAGGTGTCTGTCTGTGACTATCGTGCAGACTCTACGTGCCAAGGAGTAGGGTATGGATTTTAGACAGTTTTTGGGATGGTGGCTTCTGAAGTGGAGGTATTGTTGAGTATATGTGGGTTTGTGATAGATGTCTGTGATTATGTTGTTGGTTTTAATTGTTACTAGGATGTCTAGAAAAGGTAGTTCTGTGGGGCTCTGCTCTAGGGTGAAGTTTATTTTGGGGTGTAAGTTTTGTAGTATAGTGTGGAGCTCTCTGATATCCTCCCATGTGGTTTTCCAGAAGATAAAGCAGTCATCCAGGTATCTTTTCCAAGATTTTATGAGGAGTGTTTTGATATTGTGTTCGTATTGCTGTTCTATCCTTTTATAAAGGATCTCTTCCAGGAAGGCGAGTGTAAGGGTGGCATATGTTGGTGCCATTTTAGTACCCATTGCTGTTGCTAGTGTTTGGATGTAATTGTCATTATTAAATTCGAAAGAGTTATTGTTGAGGATTATGTCAATGCTGTCAATCACGAATTGTTTGGTAAATCTGGGGTGTAAAGTCTGTGTATGTTTGTCTATCCAGTATGAGATAGCTTTTTTCCCCAAGTTGTGTGGGATATTACTGTATAGGCTGCTAATATCGAATGTGGCCAGTATTGTCCCCTCGTCTACTGTTTGTGGTAGGGAGCTAAGGACATATATGTCATCTCTTATGTAACTTCTAACTAAATCGGTGAAAGGTTGTAATAATATCTCTATTAGGTTGCTAAGTCTGCTTGTTGGGCATGCTGGTCTTGCTACTATGGGTCTGAATGTGAGGTCATTAGGGTTTGGGGTGCTTATGTATTCTGACTTTTGTGTGTTGATGGCATGTCTTACCTCATTAGATTTGTGTATTTTGGGTAGTCCATAGAAGATGTTTGTTTTTGTTGTGAAGTTTGTAAGGAAGTCTTTTTCTTTTTTAGTTAATGTTGTATGTTATGCAGCGTTTTGTGATTTTATATATGGTTGTGTTGTCTATGTTAGAGCTCAATAGGTTTCATTCCCTAGTGTTTCTAAAATTTTGGTTTTATAGTAGTCTTTATTCATGATAACCACCGCACTCCCTTTGTCTGCTTCCTTTATAATTATCTTGCTATTAAGACGGATTTTTTTAAGTGCTTGATTTTGTTTTCGTGTTAGATTACTGGTGTTTTTTGCTTTTTGTTGGGGATTAAGGTTCCAGAGCCTTTCAAAGAAAGTATTTAGTTCCTTTGTATTTTGTTTGTTGGGGAAGTATGTTGATTTGTTTTTCACTAGAGAATCGTCTGTTGTGTTTTCCCTGTCATTTAATAAATCCATCAGTCTGAATTTGCGTTCAAATTCTTTAAGGTCTTTCTTTAACTCTGCTATGTTACTTTTGGGTGTTGGGCAGAATTTGAGACCCAGTTTTAGTACTTCAATTTCGCTATTTGTAAGTGTTTCTGTAGATAGATTTATGACTTCGGGTTTTATGTTGTCTAATCTGGTGTTGTCATTTTGTGAGGGATTCCTAAAAAATGATGGCGTGGGTTGTTGGTTTCATTGTTTTGGTTTGGAGGTTGGTTATGTTGATGTATAGGGATGTATGGATTATGATAGTGTCTAGAGTATTTAGATTGGCTGCATTGGCATCGGGGGTATTTTTGAGGTTTGTTTCGTTCTGTGGGGTACTGGGGTGGATGTAGTAGGGATTATTTTGGGTTGGGTGGTATCTATGGAGGCGATTTCGATCCATTGGGTAATATCGATGGGGATTGTTAAGTAAGGGAATTTTTTGGTGGTTTGTATGGGTGGGATAGGGTGAGATGTAGCATGTTCTTGACCGTGTTGCATGATGTGGTTGGTAGTAATTATTTTTGTATTGCTGTGGGGGGGGGGAATATTTTAGTACTGTCGTGTGGAGGACGTTGTATTTTAAAGTAGTAGGAGTGTATATAATAAGAGGGGAGTTATTATTAAATATTAATTATGTGTTAATGTTTATAGACGCTCTTCTAGTTTATAACGGCTTAAAATTGATAGACGCTATTCTTAGTTTATAACGGCATAAGTTTAAGCAGCAGTTAATTTAATGGATCCCCATAGCAACAGGTTGCAGAGTCAGTGTTGGTCGGCGTGGTTTGGTGGGAGGAGGAAAGAACAGGTTGCATATGGGGTTTAAAGTGATAGTGAGAGTTGTAGCTGGGCGGAGAGAGATTGAAAAATATTTTTTGTTTTTTATTTATTAATTTTTGAATTGTCGGACGTTGTAGGTGAAAGAAAGAAAGAGAGAAGGAAAATAGGATAAATTAATGAATTATACGTTACAGGTTTATTTTGATAATAATTAGTTATAAACTAAGAATAGCGTCTATAAATTTTAAGCCGTTATAAACTAGAAGAGCGTCTATAAACATTAACACATAATTAATATTTAATGATAACCCCCTCTTATTATATACACTCCTACTACTTTAAATTCCAACGTCCTCTCCCTTCCACTCCCCCTTCTTATATAACTCCCCTTCATCTGCTACGATTTTTCCATTCTTATTTGGTATTATGACTCAATCCATCTATGAATTCTGATGAAGCTAGTCGGATATTTCCTCTTCTTTTGAGAATATCCCCCTAGCGGAAACAATATGTAAACCCATCCTGGAGTCACAGTAATAAATTTCCTATATATATATATATATATATATATATATATATATATATATATATTTGTATGTATCTATGTCTGTATGTATATATTTGTATGTATCTATGTGTATGTATATATACATATATTTATATGTATCTATGTACGTATGTATATATATTTGTATGTATCTATGTACGTATGTATATATATATATATGTATGTATCTATGTACGTATGTATATATATATATATGTATGTATCTATGTATGCATATATATATATATATATATACATATGTATCTATGTACGTATGCATATATATATATATATGTATGTATCTATGTATGGATATATCTATAATATAAAGCTGTGTGTGTGTCTAGTCACGAATAGGCTCCTATATGGTTGACTATTTAAAAAAACTGATCACATATAATGATAGAAGATGTATCGAGACACAGGAGAGGTATGTTTGATCTGGCAGAATGGTGGTTCATTAAAATTGTGGGGTCTGCGTTCGCGCCTGGTCCACAAAGTATGGAAATAAAAAATTTGAAAAAAAAAGAAAAAAACGTTTACAAGTGTTTTTGATATAGATGTACATAAGAATACTTTGATAAGTATGATTTAACTTAAATAGGGATGGTATCAGAAAATTGTGGGGTCTGCGTTTGCGCCTGGCCTCCATAGAATGGAAATAGGCACAAACTTTAATAAAGACTTTTCATATCTATCTGCGTAAGTATACTTTGATAATTATGTTTCAGTCTGAAGAAATATGGTATAATAAAATTATGGGATGTTCGTTTGCGCCTGACCTCTATGAAATGGAAATATGTCACAATGTTTAACAAGGTTTTTTAATATAGATCCACAGAATATTATGATAAGTGTTTAAAACTAAAGCCGTTTCACAAGTAAGTCGGATTCTACCTTTTTAGGCGACTACGTGTGAAAAGAAAGAAAAGGCCTGAAGTTTTGTTCCAAGTTCTGCAGAAGGGCAGATCCTGTAGAATCAGCAGAAAAGAAAGTCCTGTAAAGTCAGCAGACGAGCAAGTCCCAAAAAATCACACACACTAAAGTACTCTTAAAGCTGCAGCAGTTCACCGATACGATCACACTGACGTCGATCCTAGAAAAGACGCACCCATGTTCCAAACACACTCCCTTTATCCTTCCGGCGTTCGTCCTCGGCCAATCAGCAGCCAAAGAACGGTCACGTGGGGCCCAGTGATGATCGCACAATCTACAAGACGAGGACGGCGCCATTTTGGAATTTCTTTCATGTTTCGGCCATGCACGTACGCACACCGTAGGAGCGTTCCAAGGTAAGGCATGATGCGCAGACACGTGGGCGCTTCCTCCCTTCATTTTCTTCGACTCTACACCCCCCCCCCTGGTCTCAAGATCACACATGCGGCATTGCGGCCACGGTCGTTTGATGCGGGCGCTCCTACGAAGGGAGATTAGCTGGGCTTCTTCATCTCCACCAGTGCCACCCGGGTCAGTGTCCACAGTCCTACCATCCGGCTGCACTTCATCTTCCTCCGAGCTACCTGGGTCAGTGTCCACAGTCCTACCATCCGGCTGCGCTTCATCTTCATCTTCATCCGAGCTCTCAGAAGTGGTGCTGGAGCTATCGCCATCCGTGCTGAGGTTCTCAGCCATAGGCCGGATCCACATTTCATCACTGGATGATCCATCACTTTCACTGTTCACCATTTGGTTTATATCAAGGGCGGGCCGGACATCCCTTACATGGCGTGGGACACCATCAACCAGCACAGCCTGCTCACCAATTATGCCGGTGATCCGTCCCTGTCTGAACCTGGTCGTGCATCGGTTATTGGCAGGCCTTACCCAGACGGTGTCCCCTGACTTGTACCGTCCTTGCGTCTTCTTCTGATTAGGCGGGCAGGCGTCAATGCCCTTAACACGCACTCGATAGCTATGTATCGCATTAGCAGGTGCACTTTCAGCAGTCGCGTCATCCTTTGGCGTGGTATTGTACCTATATACCGCCTCCGCAATCGTGCATTGCTTCCTTGCTGCTATCCGTTTCACACTTCGGTGGCACCGCTCTGCTATACCGTTGCCACTCGGCACATACGCACACCTGTGTCTAAGCTAGGTCCCCCACTCGTCCATGAAACGCCTGAATTCCCCACTGCAAAAGGCTGTGTCGTTGTCCGTGAGAATCTCTTCGGGTGGCCCCCGCTCGTAAAATATAGACTCTAATTGGCGGATGACACTAGCCGAGTCCTGTCTTGTTAACAGTTGCCAGATCGCAAACCTCGTCGGTCCGCAATCGATTAGTGTGAGGAAGTGCTGACCACCATGTCCATGCCCAGCCGGCTCCAAGTCCCGTCGACTTCCAGCCGACCTTTCTGCCATTTGGTGGGAGCCGGGTCGATTGACTGGCATATTTGGCATTCCTTGACCACTGATTCTACTCTGTTTTTGGACACTGACGGGTTGATTAAGTGTGCGAAATAATATGTCTGTCTCACTCCGGGGTGTCCAGTGTCATGGTGTACCCTCTTGATTTCATCTGTCTCCTCAATAGAGGCAGCACATAACGGTCCTGGTTCGGCTTCTTTCTTCATTGCGTCGAACCACCTCTGGGGCACACAGGTGAGTTTATCTGCAAGATTGCGGGTGGAAGCGACAAGCACCGCGTTCACTGATAGGTTGTACTCTTCCACCAACTTCCTTAGTGTCTCCAACCTTCGTCTGATTAGCATTTCGGTAGCCGCCTTGGTGCGCACTCTCGCTTTGCCTGTTAGTGTGTCAACTATCCAGTGGTACACGCACAGCGAATCTGTGTGTAAGCACAATTCTTTAACCTTCTGCTGGAGTGCCATATTTACTCCCTTTATCGCCGCATCCAACTCCGCTAGGTTGATGTGAGCGGCATCATCCAGTGGTCGCAACCAGCAGGCGTCCTCAATCACAGACTTGTTCATCTCCAATAGTGCCCCGATCGCGAGGGAGCTCGCATCCACTCACACATTTAGTCTGTCTCCCTGGACGCACCAATCTCCTTTAGCGGGGTCCTCCTGCTTGACTCTTGTGATGGTTTCTTTTACCATGCGAAGCAACAGATTGTCCACCGTCTCGTCATCCCAGCTTTTGGTAACTGCACTCGCCCTCCTCTTCATGCTGGCTGTTGCGACCCGGGTCCATCCACATACTGGCAAGTGTCCTACCAGTTTTCCACACAGGGAAAATATGGCCCGCCTCGTGAGGATATGGGGCACTTCGGGGACTGCAGTTCCGCGCCCCCACCTCAAGGTCCCTCGCTCCTGTTGAACGCTCAACCCCAAAACACGAGTGCCATCCTCCAAGCGTTCTGGATCCTTACAAATCAGTCCAAGTTCAGCAAGCTTAGCCCTCACACATGATGATGGCACAACGTCTTCATTCACGTATATGTCGTCAAGGTATGCTGATGTCCCCTCTTTTACGATCTTATCCTGTGACAATACAGCATTGACGATCGTCTTCATGATTTGGGGCGCAACGTTCAGCCCAAAGCCCAGTCGCGTGAGGCAATACCTCCTACCGGAAAACACTACCGTCTGAAACGGCCACAGTGTCTCGCTAACCCGGACCTGCAGATATGCCCTTCTAAGGTCCAACAGGGACACATTAGAACCCAGCTGGCGCCATTCTCGCAGTTTGCTAGCACACACGTCGGCATCGCCTGTGAACGCATCAACATATGAGTTCAGTTCTCTGTAATCCATCACCAGCCTGACTTTTGCTTTGTTCTGTTGAGCAACTGCCATTAATGGGATCAGACCCTTGGGGAGGTCCAAGTTTTTTGTAGGGGTAGGGAATCAACCAGCCATCCTTGATCCATCTGCGAAGTTCTTCTTCATACGCGGGCCTCATGTGGTCGGGCACATGGTATTCCGTTATGCCATTTTGCAGTTTGGCTGGTTCTCGGTCTTCCGACCACTTCCATGAGGCAGTCCAGGCCCTCTTTTGCTCGTCAAATTCGACGCTGAAGTCTGGTTGGTCGATCTTTAGTGCAGCACACACTGGGGCTTTCTCCTGAAAATGTACCGCCCCCGTCGCCGTTATGTAGACGCCACCAAGAGCTCTGATGGCATCATATCCTAGGAGCAGGTCAAAACTCAGGGGTTTTTCTGGTACCACCAGCGCCTCTAGGTTAGCGGAGATTCCATTTTTCGTCTGAATGTTTACGCTGCCCACCCCGCAACATGTGCGCGTCTCTCCACTGATGGTAGTCACTCACGGACGTTCTTCTTTCTCCAAGTGTGGCAGAGATCTGCACATATGATAGTGCGGGAGCACCCGGAGTCGAGGAGTGCTGAGCGCAGTGTTTCGTTGACATATATCGAAACGATCGGCAGCGTCTCATTTAATTTCTGCGTGGGGAAGAGGTTGACGCTGACACCTTGTCCCGGACAGTCTTGAGCTATATGGCCGGCTTCCTTACACCGGTAGCAGCGAACGGCCGTTGGTTGCTGCCGGCAGTTCCTTGCAATATGGCCCTGTCCATTGCATTTGTAGCATATGATTCCGCCACGTGGACCGGGTCCCTGATACGGTTTTTTATCATTCGGCGTGGACCGGGCAGCAGCAATTACCGGTTCCCTCATCTCAGAATAGTTCTTCATTACAGTCCTGGCCCGATCCACTAGGTCATTAAGGGGCAACGAATCCGCACTTGAGCTGGCTCGTAATAGTCGCTTTGCTTCTGTCGGGAGTCCTGCTAGGAATTTGCATGCTAAGGCCCGCTTGGGCAGTCCACCAAACAAGACCGTTAACTTGGTCAGTTCTGCCAAGTATACATCGACCGTTTCGCCTGGACGTAGGGTCCTTGCCTCAAGTTGCTCCCAAGCAGTGGCGGGGTCAATCGCAAACGCCTTGAACAGCGCCACCTTAATTGTCTCGTAGTCCTGTTTGCCCTCATGGCTGAGCTGTTGATACATGGCAAAGGCGCCGCCGGACAAGCGCAGAGGGACAACACGTTCGAAGTTCTTCACGCCAGACAAAACACAATGTAACTCCAACTTTTCCACCCAGTCAAGTACCGGGGTTGTTCCATCGAACTCCGGTATTAATTTGAGGTCAATTTTTTCCCCCATTTTGCCGAAATAGCTTAAAACCGTTTCACAAGAAAGTCGGATTCTACCTTTTTAGGCGCCTACGTGTGAAAAGAAAGAAAAGGCCTGAAGTTTTGTTCCAAGTTCTGCAGAAGGGCAGGTCCTGTAGAATCAGCAGAAAAGAAAATCCTGTAAAATCAGCAGACGAGCAAGTCCCAAAAAATCACACACACACTAAAGTACTCTTAAAGCTGCAGCAGTTCACCGATACGATCACACTGACGTCGATCCTAGAAAAGACGCACCCATGTTCCAAACACACTCCCTTTATCCTTCCGGCGTTCGTCCTCGGCCAATCAGCAGCCAAAGAACGGTCACGTGGGGCCCAGTGATGATTGCACAATCTACAAGATGAGGACGGCGCCATTTTGGCATTTCTTTCATGTTTCGGCCATGCACGTACGCACACCGTAGGAGCGTTCCAAGGTAAGGCATGATGTGCAGACACGTGGGCACTTCCTCCCTTCATTTTCTTCGACTCTACAGTGTTTCAGTGTGAACAGGTATGGTATAATAAATTATGGGGTTTATCTATTTTATTTTTATTTTCATCATATTTTGCTTTGGTTTTGATACCCCCAAATTCAAACCAAATTTACAACCCTTCCTTTTCATAACCTATCATACTT
>NC_136511.1:94830864-94835864 GCF_053919585.1 Euprymna scolopes | reverse complement strand
CACTACTTAACTTGGCAGCCCGCTGCACCTGTCTGGTTATCAAGTTGCACAGTCAGAACAATAGAATACGACAAAAAACCTCAACAAAGAATCTCTCAATAGGGTGTTGGAATGTCCGTACCCTCCAGGATAATGATGCTGCACCCGAGCGCATCTGTATTACCAATACCATATTCCAACAACCTGTGCATCGGAAGACAACATGGATGCATCCTCGTTCAAAGGACTGGCATCTTATTGACTTCGTCATAACAAAGCGGAAGCACATGAGTAACTTCAAAATCACTCGCTCTTTCCACACTTCTATAAACTTTTCTATCCCCAAACGCATTGATGTGCAGCCTCTTAAATCCAGGGAAAAGAGAACTGAGCTCTCCAATAAGCTTGATGAAAACCTTGATGATGTTGATGTAACTGATGATGTTGAATCTTCTTGGAAAGCATTGCGAGAAGCAACCCAAGCTGTAGCAGTAGAAATCCTTGGAATACCGAAAAGAAAACACCAGGATTGGTTTGACGAAAGTGACGATGAAGTTAAAGCACTGATCAACCAAATGCACTGATCTCACAAATGTTGGATTGAGGACAAAAACTCAACAGTGAAACACACGGCCTACAAAAAGTGTAAAGGTGAGGTACAACAAGCTCTCCGAGCTATGAAAGAACAATGGTGGTACAATAAGGCAATTGCACTGCAGGGAGCTGCTGACAGCAAGAACACGAAAGCCTTCTATGATGGTCTGAAAGAGGTATTTGGTCCTCAGAAAAGTAGTGCTTCCCCATTAAGCATAGCCGATGGAGAGGCATTGCTGACTGAGAAATCAGATATTCTCAATCATTGGAAGGAGCACTTTGAAACTGTCTTAAACACCTCATCTGTCATTGACGGCGATGTCGTGTCCTCTATTCCTCAGAATCCAGATATTCCAGAATTATCATTGGAACCTGCTTATCAGGAGGTATGGGAATCCATCAAACAAATTGCTTCTGGCAAGTCCTCATCACCAAAGGATCCAATTCCACCTGAAGTGTACAAGCATGGTGGGCATGTGCTGGTAAAAAAGCTCCATGCTCTCTTTGTAAAGATATGGAAAGCAGGCCGAGTTCCACAGGACTACAAAGATGCCTGCATCAAACATCTCTATAAAAATAAGGGAGTCAAGAATGTCTGTGACAACCATTCGGGCATATCTCTGCTTTCAGTTGCAGGAAAGATTCTGGCTAGGCTCATTCTAAACCGAATCATAAATCGTCTCGTTGATAAGGTGTATCCGGAGTCCCAATGTGGGTTTCGGTCAGGTCGTGGCACCATTGACATGATATTTTCTTATGTCAGGTGGCAGAAAAGGTCTGTGAGAAAAATCAGGAATTGTAAATGGTGTTTGTTGACCTGACGAAGGCCTTCGACACTGTGAATCGCGATGCTCTTTGGCAAGTTTTAAGAAGGCTTGGTATTCCAGAAAACATGCTGAACGTGATCATTTCCTTTCATGAGGGGATGAAGGCCAATGTTGTCTCAGATGGTATGATGTCTGATCCATTTGATGTTATGAATGGGACCAAACAGGGATGTATAATGGCGCCAGTCCTCTTTGCGCTCTTCTTTTCACTAATGCTGAAACATGCATTTGATGATTTGGACACTGGTGTCAAGTTTCAATTTCGGTCATCCGGTGGCTTATTTAACCATCAACGGTTTAAGGCCAAGACTCTTCTTCGCACCAAAATTATTCGCGACTTGCTCTTCGCTGACGATGCTGCACTGGTAGCCACATCCTTTGAAGAAGCCCAGGTTCTTCTTGATCGATTTCAACCGCGTGCAAGGCCTTTGGCCTGACAATTAGCATAAGGAAGACTGAGGTAGTGCATCAGCCACACCCTACCCCAAAACAAGTTGAAGGCGTAAAGCAAAAACCACCAGAGTATAGATTTCCTGCACGCAAGCTGAAAGTCGACGGTAATGATATCAATTATGTCAAGTCCTTTCCTTACCTTGGTAGCAAGGTGAACCAGGGCGGTTCTCTGGATGATGAAATTGTCAACAGGATTGCTAAGGCCACTTCTGACTTTGGAAATCTTCGCCATCGCTTGTGGAACGAAAGGGGTATTCGACTAGACACAAAAATCCTTGTCTACCGTGCTGTTGTTCTTTCCATTCTTCTTTATGGATCTGAGTCATGGACCCCATACAGACATCACATTAATCAGCTGGGCGTTTTCCACAAAAGCTGTCTACGCTCCATATGTGGTCTTAGCCTCCGCGACAAGGCATCAAATGCCGAATTATTCACAAAATGCAAAATATCTGGCATTGAATCATTCCTTATTCAATCGCAATTGTGGTGGGCTGGTCATGTATTGAGGATGCCCGATGACAGAATTCCGAAAATTGCGATGTACAATCAATTTGAGGGTGGTAAAAGAATTGTCGGACATCCTTGGCTTAGGTACAAGGACAAGTTGAAGAGTAACTTGTCTGCAGTGAACATACCATACAGGAGTCTTGAAGATGAGGTGAATGACCGAAAAGGATGGAGATCAAGGTGTTTTGAACGTATCCAGAGGATTCAATCTGAAAGCTTAAGGCAACTGAAAGAAAACAGAGTAAGAGGAAAACGACTAGCAGCCGCACCAATATCTGCAGCGATAAATCCACATTCATGTTCTATTTGTGGCCTTGTCTGCAAGTCCCTTGCTGGACTAAAAAGTCATCAGAGGCAAAAGCATAAATGAGTTTTAGAAATATGGGTTGTCCGAACCTCATACGTCGAAATCGACGGGAGAGTCCATCATATGTATATATATATATATATGTGTATATATATATATATATGTATATATATATATGTATATATATATATGTGTATATATATGTGTATATATATATATATGTATATATATATGTATATATATATGTATATATATATATGTATATATATGTATATATATGAGCAAACAGTTAATAAAATATGTTAAAAAACACTTTGGAATGAGTTAAAAAGATATTTAATCTGAAAAGGAAACACTAAATAAATAGATAGTCCTTAATCCGCGGAGTTTCGAAGAAATACTTTCCTTCTCATCAGAGGGTAGGAATTAGCAACATGCAGGATCGGATTTTGCATGCAGAAGTATTTGATGAAACAACAAGTAAGTCAAAGATCTTACTTGAAAACAAAAAAAGTGAAGCAGAGGGAATATGGTGAAGAAAAAGGTGATTACACATGAATGGATAGTCTGGTGGAAGATAAAAAATCCAGTGACGGTAAAATCCAAATGTAAAACTTCAAGAAAGTTAAAAGAATTTCCATTTGTACAAGCAAAATCCAAGGCAATCCTGTAATTGGAAGAAGATGGTCCATAATAACCCAAAGGCAGAAATCCATGGAATAATTCACAAAAATGTGTACAAGGAAAAAAGAAAAGATTCCAATAATATTAATAAAAGAAAAATAAGATATGCTTTTCACTCTACTTCCGAGACATAAATATAAATAAGAAAGATCAGGGAAGAGAAAGAGGAGAGAGAAAAAAACGAGAGAAAAAAAAGGAGAGAAAAAAATCATGATAAAGTTAAATATAAAATATAAAATAAAGGGAAACAAAAGTATCCAGACAGGAAATGTTAAAGGCGCGAAAAAATATATAGGGCAAAATAATATAGGTCAACTGAAATGTACAGGTCATTACTTAAAAATAAAAATGTCAGCAAGAGTTGTTAGACGACGCTAAATGGAAAATAAATAAATAAATTAATAAATAAATAGAAAATAAATAATAAATAAAAAATAAATAAAAAAAATAATTTTAAAAAATATATAAAATAAAAAAAATAAACAAATAAAATAAAAATTATATAAGGGGGGAGGATGGCCGGTATCTGCAGGAAACAGTAAGAAAAAAAAGTAAGTAAATGCATATAGTAAAATATAAGTAAATATACATACAAGATATGAAAGTGTGGGTAGATTGATATATTAGATACATAGGAAAGTTTAAAGAATAAAGCAGAAAATGCAGATACATAACCGGCCATGCAAAGAAGAAATAAAAGAGATAAAGAATTAAAATAAAGGAATATTAAATTATAAAGTATTAAGAAGTAAGTAGAAAGACGATAAAGTTAAAGAAAAATTTTTTTTTATATCTATATAAAAGGTAAAAGTAATAACTATGTAATTTCAAAATTGCCATAATTAAATTTGGACTTATGTTTACAGAAAGAGATCAGTTCATTTTTAGAATTTATTATATTGTTACTTTGAGGGGAAGTAATTATAGTTATAGCTTCGGTTGTGCAGAGGCGACATGACTTAGAGCCTGGAGTATACAACTTAACTTTTTTTATGATAGTCCATTTGATTGAGAAGGGGGTATTGTTAGAGTTAAGTTTTTTAATTAAAGTGGTTAGAGAAGTTCCTTGGTTATTATTAGAATTATGGTTGTTAAAAGAAGAAATGTGGTTTGAAATTCTTTTCTTAATTAATGTTGAAGTAGCGCCGATATGTGTATGTACTTTATTAAAAGCTCGAGGTCTGGTATTAATATTAATTTGCTTATTTGTATTAGTTGAATAGTTTGAATTTTGTTCATAGTGTTCAACAAATGGTTGGACAATGTCTGTATGAGGACTATTTTGGAGGGGATAATGAGTGTTGTTAGTGTTAGGATAGCTGTTAGGAGAAATATTATTATCATTATTATTATTATTATTATTATTAGTTCTATGCTTGTAGATGGAAGGGCTGCTCGGGTGGTGTATTGGATTAGTAACTATATCAGATGGAGGATGGAAAGAAGAATAACTTGAAGACAAAATATAAGTGTCTGTTATGGGAGGATTACGTGGGAGCTCAGTAATAGTGCAAGAATATATAACATCTTTATGGATGCAATCATTATTGAGTGGGCAAAGATGTTTATTATTACAATTACAGTTAGTTTTGGGTTTAATTGGGAAAGGGATTTTTTGGGCAGATTTAATTTTTTTGTTATTAGAT
>NC_136511.1:94640864-94823364 GCF_053919585.1 Euprymna scolopes | reverse complement strand
ATATATATGTATCTGTGTATGTATATATATATGTATGTATCTGTGTATGTATATATATGTATGTATGTATATGTATGTATCTATGTATGTATATATATGTATGTATCCATGTATTTATATATATGTGCATATATATATATGTATCTATGTATGTATATATATATCTTTGTTTGTATGTATATATATATATATATATATATATATATATATATATATTAAGAATAGTAATATGTATTTTAAAAACAATGGTGATGTTATGTACTTATTTATTTTGTAATACATTCTTTTAGGATATTGGAGTTGGATTTTTTATTATCCCCTTAATTGGAATAATTGAAACGATGGCAATTGGTAAATCATTTGGTAAGTCTTTGTTTCTTGTTAAATAAATTTGTTTCTTGTTAAATAAATTTGTTTCTTGTAAAATAAATTTGTTTCTTGTTAAATAAATTTGTTTCTTGTTAAATAAATTTGTTTCTTGTTAAATAAATTTGTTTCTTGTAAAATAAATTCCAATGTTTAACTGAATGCTAAGCTTTAGTATTGCCTGTTGTATTCTATTCTTTGAAAAAATTATTAACAAGCAAGGCATTACCACTGTCAATCAAGGGAAGAGTTTATCAGGTATATGTACAAATTGTATTGAAATGAAATCTAGTCAGTGATAGTTGAGGACATGCATTTCATAAAAAGAAATAATATGAGAATGATATGATAGATTTGTAATGTAAGTGTAAAAGATGGGTTTAGATCTGGTGATTTCAGCAAAAGATTAAATCTGAAGAGTATTTGGTTGCATTGAAAGAATGGATAGGAGTTCTTGGGTTAGATGTAGAACACTTATGTAATCAGGAAGGAAGGAAGACATGTGAGGAAGGAATAAGGAGGATTTGAGAGAAATAAAAACTTGGCTAAATATACGTCAGTTTGGAAGTCAATTTCTAAAAGCCATCCAACACATGTCAACATGTGAAATGCAGATTAAGACGATATGAACTTCACCATCACACAAAATTTGCTTTATTAGTAGAGAAGGACTTCTAAGTCTTAATTTCTGACTGCAGTCTACAAATTGTAATAAACATGTCATTTTTTTTTACAAAGAGTGAACCTCTTATCAAAGCCTGGAGGTCACTCGAGGATAAGGGTTAATGAGTGTACAGTAGTCAATGGGATAATAGTGAAGTAATCGTTAGTCCTGGAGATTTAGTAAATTGAATTATTTAAGTGGAACGGCTCATCAAAAACTTGTTTATGTTGGACTTAAAGATGACCATATTGTATTCAACTGAAAAGCAGACCAAAAAAACAGGGTTCTACAGGCAGTTCTAAGAAAGATGCTTTGTCCATGGTATCCACATGTAGGTTTAGGTATAGGTAAAGAATGGGGAAAATTATTGATAGTGGTTTCAGCTAGGTGAATGTTTTTCGTTATAGTTTGGCAAGAGGGACCATAGATTGGAGCTCAGATGAGCACTTACCAGGAATATAACAATAGAGCAGAGACAGACTAGCAACATCTCTTCTGTGGAAAAAGGTTGCAGGAAAGAGAAAAGGGCGTCCCCTACTAGACAACGAAGTTAGTTTTGAACTCTGTCAAGGCACAATAGAGTGCTTTGAGCAGCTCCTACCCAGATGTGACAACAGTACTTCATCCTTGGGCACACTTGGCTCTGGAGTGGTAGAATAATCCAACCATTTTTCCAACGACCTTGGCAACGTTTTTGATGTACGTGAACCATCTAGGGTCAGGAGTAAAGGCACTAAGCACTAAAGTCATATAACCTGCTAACATCATTGACATTGGTCATGTGAATCTGGTCATGTGTCCCAAGAAATAACCAGAAATAGATAAAGTCTAATGACGAAACTGTTTTTTGGGATTTAGCAGAGAAACCAACAAACAAAAAAAAAGGATAAAAAATTCAAATATGTAACAAATGAATGTTACTAAATGCAAGATAAGTTACTCTACTATACACTTGGATAAGTTTTGTGTGTGTTTTAACGAAATCCAAAGCTTTTATTCAGTTTGAAATAGAACTAGTGTCGAGCTGCTAAAGTAAACAGGCTAATCCAAACGATGGGTACAAGTAAAAATAACTGAAAAAAAAAACAGATCCCTACGCTGTTTAAAGAGGGTTTATCACAATTATTTTTTTTGTTTACATCTAAATTTTGATTGTGTTTGAAAGATAACAGACCAAAGTTAATCTCTCAAAGGAAAAAAATGTATATTTGCACGTTAAAAAATACAGTGAAAAATGTTCATACATGCAAGGAAAGTATTGAAATATTACATGTAAAATAACACTAAAAATATTACCTTGTTAATAACCTAGAAATATTTTTTGCAATTAGTTATCCATTTGTTTTAGTAAAAAATATTTGGTCAGTGTATTCTAGAAGACCAAATGAGGACTCAGTGTTAAAATGTTGATTTCTAGGGTATTCGGGTCTGGTATGAATGAATATCACAGTTAAATTTGTTGCTGGCAAGTAGTTCTTATTATATTAACACCTTCATTATCCAATGTATTCCTTATTGTTTTCACTATTCACCATTCTTAATATGGGGAGGGGGTGTTTTGTATTGTTTGGGGCATACATCAAGTATCTTATGTAACAAAAATAAATGACGGTCATTTTAAAGTATTAGATAAAACATACGAATATGAAAGTTTTAATATCATAAAAATTACTTGTCGGTGACAAATTTAACTGTGATATCTGTTCATACGGTACCTGAATACCTCCAAAAATTAACTTTTTAAAGGTAAGTCTTCATTTGGTCCTCTATGTCCCATTGACCAAATATTGAATAAACAATGCTTAATTCGATGATAATATTGAGAAAATTAATTTTTTTCGAGTTAAAGCAATATTATTAACATAGGCTTTAGGGGCTTTTTTCGTAATGTTCTTGAAAAAATTAAATAATTTGTTTTAATTGTTACAATCTACAATGTTTTATTTTCATCTTTTTTGATGAAAATGCAAAATTAAACTCATGTATTTTTTTTCAGTTAACTTTAATAAAGGTGTATAATAATATAACTTTAATAAAGATGTATAATAATAGATTTCCAGTAAGATGCATTATAATCTGTGATCTAAATAAATATTGAAAATTTCATTAAAATTGCTTGATTTTCTAAAAGATATTGTTGTTCGTTTTGATTTTAAAAAAATATATTGTTGTTCGTTTTGATAAAATGATATATATATATATATATATATATACATATATATATATATATATTGTTGTTCGTTTTGATTTTAAAAAAATATTTATTGTTGTTTTTTTATTTAAAAAATATTTATCATTTAATTTTAATCTTTAAATTCATATTTTATGTTTTGCAACATTTGATGGTTTTCTGCTTCAAACATACATAATTTTACATGCATAATTTTTTAATATATCGATTAAAATTCAGTTTACTATAAATCAAGGTTGTGTTCCTTTTCTTCTTTTTAAATGTAATTTATAAATAAATAATGAATGTATTTTAGTCTTTAAACTCCATGAAACAACGAAATGTTTAATTTTAACGCATAAACACAAAACTTTTCCATTTAAAAATCTTTTTTTTAATATTGAATGAGTACAAATGATTCCTTTTTTTAATGTAATTTTTAAGTTTTCTAATGTGTAAAAACAATGTTTTTTTATATTCATTACTGACAGTCTGACTATTTGATAGACCTTGCTTGCTAGGACGTCAGCAATGACGTCATTTTTCAGCTCTCAGGCCTTAATGACATATTACAGAGATCATAGTACAGGTCAGATCCAGAAATTTGTCAAAATATGGAGCCTCCCCAAGACTAGAGTCATTCATTTCAATTAATGCCAGACAGCGGTCAGAGTGTTGATGATAAAAAGATAGAAGCTTGGTTTTAGATGAATTAAAATTAACCAGCCACATTTTCCCCAAAATGCTTAAGGTCAGAAGAGAGAGAATCGGTGAGATCTTGGTCATTTAGGACCTTGGAATTGTTGCCATAGATGATAGTGTCGTCAGTATAAATGTCTGCGAATGATCTAAGAATGTGATTTGGGAGATCATTAATGAAGATCAAGAAGAGAGTTGGGCCGAAGATGGACTCCTGAGGGGCACCAGCATTAATATTGTGAGCTTTTGATTTCTGTCCATCAACCACTATTCTTATAAACCTATCAGAGAGAAATGATTTAATAATTGAGAAGACATAAAGTCATAAAAGAGGTGAAGTAAATCAGTTTTTAATATTCATGAAAATTTTATATTCATTACAAAGAATGAAATTTCATATGCTTAGAACATAATATATAGAAATAGATAGATGTGTGTATTTATAGGATGTAAGTTAATATATATATATATATATATATATATATATATTAGACTTTTTAGCCCATTTAAAATGAGCAACAGTTATAGCCCCTTGTACTTAATATGAGTTCTTTATGCCAAACTATGATTGAATATGGTTAATATTGTGCTCATGTTGTATTAAATATATAATAAATGCATTAAATCCCTATTAATCCCTAACTGCACTTTATCATAATGAAGGTCCATATAAAATTTCAGTCAAATCAACCCAGTAGTTTTTAAAACAGTGAGAGTCAATGTAGTATTGTGATGACTGATCTCTTTTAATCTCTAACTGTGCATCAAATATACACCTTAATACCGAGTTCACCGCACATTATAATAACTAAGGTCCATACAAAATTTCAGCAAGATCGATCCTGTAGTTTTCAAGAAAAAGTGTAATGGACAAACAGACAAAGAGAAATATATGATATAGAGATTATGACCACATTTTTATAACTAAGCATTATAAATTAAAATAATAAAGAAAATAAGGCTAACTTGTGCTGTGCCTTGCTCAACAAATTGCAAAGAGAAAAGCAAGAGACTAAGAATAATAGTGTTATGAGAATTTCAGTGAAAAAAATTAACTAGAAACTACATTAATTCTGAGAAGATATGTTTCTTTAATTTACAAAAATGTCACAAACACTTATCAAAGATTGAGGATGGAATTCAATCCAGGCTAACATTGATTCTTCCTGCTGTATTATATATACTTTTACAATTCCTTATTGTATGATTAAAATTTTATTTGTAGCCCGCAAAAACTGTTACAAGTTGGATGCAACTCAAGAATTTGTTGCCATGGGTAAGTAACGTGATTTGTGAAGTCTTTTACTACTATGATTGACTTGATCAGATATTGACTTAATCAGATATTGACTTAATCAGATATTGACTTGATCAGATATTGACTTAATCAGATATTGACTTAATCAGATATTGACTTGATCAGATATTGACTTAATCAGATATTGACTTGATCAGATATTGATATGATCAGATATTGACTTGATCAGATATTGACTTAATCAGATATTGACTTAATCAGATATTGATATGATCAGATATTGACTTGATCAGATATTGACTTGATCAGATATTGACTTAATCAGATATTGATATGATCAGATATTGACTTGATCAGATATTGGCTTAATCAGATATTGACATGATCAGATATTGACTTAATCAGATATTGATATGATCAGATATTGACTTGATCAGATATTCACTTAATCAGATATTGACTTGATCAGATATTGACTTGATCAGATATTGATGTGATCAGATATTGACTTGATCAGATATTGACTTGATCAGATATTGGCTTAATCAGATATTGACATGATCAGATATTGACTTGATCAGATATTGACTTGATCAGATATTGACTTAATCAGATATTGACATGATCAGATATTGACATGATCAGATATTGATGTGATCAGATATTGATGTGATCAGATATTGACTTGATCAGATATTGATGTGATCAGATATTGACATGATCAGATATTGATGTGATCAGATATTGACTTGATCAGATATTGACTTGATCAGATATTGGCTTAATCAGATATTGACTTGATCAGATATTGACATGATCAGATATTGACATGATCAGATATTGACTTGATCAGATATTGACTTGATCAGATATTGGCTTAATCAGATATTGACATGATCAGATATTGACTTGATCAGATATTGATGTGATCAGATATTGACATGATCAGATATTGACTTGATCAGATATTGACTTGATCAGATATTGACTTGATCAGATATTGGCTTAATCAGATATTGACTTGATCAGATATTGACATGATCAGATATTGACATGATCAGATATTGACTTGATCAGATATTGATGTGATCAGATATTGACTTGATCAGATATTGACTTGATCAGATATTGATTTGATCAGATATTGACATGATCAGATATTGATGTGATCTGATATTGATGTGATCAGATATTGACAATCATATATTGACTTGATCAGATATTGGCTTAATCAGATATTGACTTGATCAGATATTGACATGATCAGATATTGACTTGATCAGATATTGACTTGATCAGATATTGGCTTAATCAGATATTGACATGATCAGATATTGACATGATCAGATATTGACCTGATCAGATATTGGCTTGATCAGATATTGGCTTGATCAGATATTGACATGATCAGATATTGACATGATCAGATATTGACATGATCAGATATTGACTTGATCAGATATTGATGTGATCAGATATTGACTTGATCAGATATTGACTTGATCAGATATTGACTTGATCAGATATTGGCTTGATCAGATATTGGCTTAATCAGATATAGACTTGATCAGATATTAACATGATCAGATATTGACTTGATCAGATATTGACTTGATCAGATATTGACTTGATCAGATATTGACTTAATCAGATATTGACATGATCAGATATTGACTTGATCAGATATTGACTTAATCAGATATTCACATTATCAG
Source organism: Euprymna scolopes (assembly GCF_053919585.1). Taxonomy (NCBI): domain Eukaryota; kingdom Metazoa; phylum Mollusca; class Cephalopoda; order Sepiida; family Sepiolidae; genus Euprymna; species Euprymna scolopes. The sequence goes on along the minus strand of NC_136511.1, from coordinate 94,816,492 downwards.
ATATTGACTTGATCAGATATTGGCTTAATCAGATATTGACTTGATCAGATATTCACTTAATCAGATATTGACTTGATCAGATATTAACTTGATCAGATATTGATGTGATCAGATATTGACTTGATCAGATATTGGCTTAATCAGATATTGACATGATCAGATATTGACTTAATCAGATATTGACATGATCAGATATTGACTTGATCAGATATTGACATGATCAGATATTGACATGATCAGATATTGACTTGATCAGATATAGACTTGATCAGATATTGACTTGATCAGATATTGACATGATAAGATATTGACATGATCAGATATTGACATGATCAGATATTGATGTGATCAGATATTGATGTGATCAGATATTGACTTGATCAGATATTGACTTGATCAGATATTGGCTTAATCAGATATTGACTTAATCAGATATTGACATGATCAGATATTGACTTGATCAGATATTGACATGATCAGATATTGACATGATCAGATGTTGACTTGATCAGATATTGACTTGATCAGATATTGACTTGATCAGATATTGACATGATCAGATATTGACATGATCAGATATTGATATGATCAGATATTGATGTGATCAGATATTGACTTGATCAGATATTGACTTGATCAGATATTGACATGATCAGATATTGATGTGATCAGATATTGACTTGATCAGATATTGGCTTGATCAGATATTGACATGATCAGATATTGACTTGATCAGATATTGACTTGATCAGATATTGGCTTAATCAGATATTGACATGATCAGATATTGACATGATCAGATATTGACTTGATCAGATATTGATGTGATCAGATATTCATGTTATCAGATATTGATGTGACCAGATATTGACTTGATCAGATATTGACTTGATCAGATATTGGCTTAATCAAATATTGACTTGATCAGATATTGACATGATCAGATATTGACTTGATCAGATATTGACTTGATCAGATATTGGCTTGATCAGATATTGACATGATCAGATATTGACATGATCAGATATTGACATGATCAGATATTGACATGATCAGATATTGACTTGATCAGATATTGATGTGATCAGATATTGACTTGATCAGATATTGACTTGATCAGATATTGACATGATCAGATATTGACATGATCACATATTGACTTGATCAGATATTGATGTGATCAGATATTGATGTGATCAGATATTGACTTGATCAGATATTGACTTGATCAGATATTGGCTTAATCAGATATAGACTTGATCAGATATTGACATGATCAGATATTGGCTTAATCAGATATTGACATGATCAGATATTGACTTGATCAGATATTGACATGATCAGATTTCCTGCTATTTATTTTGTAGTCCTCATGTCTATCGTCTTTTCGACTTGATACATTTGGACTTATTTCTTTTTAATTCTTTCACAGTTTGTCCAATTTTTGTTTAGATTTTTATTTTATTTTTATCGCTAAATTTTTCAAGCTGTTTACATATAATTGCCTAAAAATGGAGAATTGTGTTTTTCTTTTTTAGGTGTATTAGAATATAAGTTGGATTTATAAAATAATAAACGTGATTTTTCATATGTAATTTTATGTCTATTCACTAGATAAAACTGTACAAATAAGTTTTCTTCTGTAGAAATTTGTTTTTATGACGGAATTAAATTTGGCGCACTGACATGCTTTTTGTGCAAACAAAATAATTGAAATCTGACGTCCTGGCTCCCAAAAAAAAAGAATTTCATATTATTTTACGTTAAATTTATATTTGAAACTGGTCTTCCACTCTAAATACTTAAATAATTACTTTTCACTCCGTCAATTTTTTAAAGATTTCACACGTACTCACCAATAAAGTTATATTTCATTTTAGAATGAGAATTTAGCTGAGAGTTTAATCTATAAATTTGTTATAAATAATTATTATTATTATTATTTGCATCTTACTTTTATTCTTTACAGCAAAGCAAATCAATTTAATAACCCACCTAATTTGTATAATTAAATGAAAATTTTAACTTCATTCATAAAAAGAAGGCACAGAATAGTTAACAAAGCTCACATAGCATTATTATTATTATTTAGAAAGTAATTTGTAACAATGGGAGAGGACATTGTAAATATTTTGTTCTTACATCGTTTTCTCATTTTGCCTACTAATCATCAACTATTTTCAACTGTTTATGAAAACTTTCAAGTAGCATGTTGTACACTAACAACGAACTGATACAATTTGGTTTTGTTTAAAATCAAAATATAAAAATTAATCTTTTCTTGTCTTACAATTTTCAATTAATTACAAAAAAAAAAAACATTTGAGAAAAAGTGTAAGTGGAAATTACCCAGGGCTTTATGTAATAATTTAAAAATTTACAAAAAAAACAACAACTATCTCATTAAATATTTAGAAATTTTAAAAGAATCAGGATCGGCAATTGTATGAGAATCGGAAATTTAGAAGGGAATTGATAATTGTATCGGAATCTGGAAAAATTTTGAAATCGCCCCATCACTAATATTAATATATATATATATATATATATATATATATATATATATATATATATATATATATATATATATATATAATATATATGTGTGTGTGTGTGTATAATTGTAAAACTCAAATGACCTCATAACGGGTGTTGTAATCCAACATCTGGTTTACGACTTCCGGTAGTGCATATGTACATAAACAAATAATCAATGCGACATAAAACATATTGTTTTACTGTGTACATTTTCAGCATCCCAATTGTTTTTTTTCGCATTTAAATTATCCAAATAAATAATTGTTAATACTTTCTGCATTTTTTTACATTGTTCATTTTTGTATTACGTTTAAGTTATTTTAACGCAATTTTCTTACAAATAAATCTACTTTAACCCATTGATAACTATAAGAGCATTTTATAATGGCAATTTACCCACCGCCTTTATTTTTTTTTTAATGTATTCTCCATTTTTTAATACACCTTTCTTAAATATCATTCATACATTCTCTTCTACACTACCAACATAAATAAATAATCCCCAAAATATGTTTTTTTTAAATTGCATTACAAATGAATAATCAATGCGACAATAAAATGTATTCTTTTGCTGTGTACGTTTTGAACGTCCCAATTGTTTGTTATTTTTCGCATTTAGATTAAAAGATATATCAAAATTTGAATTTAACTTTAAGTATTATAGTATCTGTTCCGTGCACATTTACCTATAAGTATGGCAAACCACTTATAATTCAATGACTGTAAGTTTTTTTTAAATAAACAATTATAAACAGAACAACTCATAGAAATCTATCTATATTCTTTTTTCATTTTAATATACTTTCATAGAAATGTTTCTGTTATGTCACAAAACACTATTTTCTTTAAGTTACAATTGTCATGCTCATACATTAATTCCATAGCTAACATAACATACTGACCCAACGGGTTATGAGTAGTCTAGTATATATATATATATATATATATATATATATATATGTGTGTTTGTGTGTGCGTTTGTGTGTGTGTATATGTGTGTCAGATCTCGAGCGCGTGGTACAGTGGGGGAAGAGGTGGTTGGTTACCTTTCATGCATCTAAAACCAAGCTGCTATCTTTACATCATCAACGCTCTGATCCCCATCTGGCATCAATTGAAATGGATGGCTCTCGTCTAGGGGAGGCCCCATGTTTTGACAAGCTTCTGGGTTTGACCTTTACTCCTGATCTGAAATGGAACACATACATCAAGTCTGTTGCCAAGGTCGCTGGAAAATGGTGGGATCCTTCTACCGCTCCAGAAGATATCTCACTACTGATGCAATTCTCTATCTATATAAAAGCCAAATACGTCCAAGGATGGAGTACTGCTGCCATATCTGGGCAGGAGCTGCTAAAAACAGCCTATCTTGCCTTGATAGAGTACAAAATAGACTTCGTGTTTTAGTGGGGGGATGCCCTTTTCTCTTCCCTGCAACCTCTCTCCCACAGAAGAGACGTTGCAAGCCTATCTTTGTTTTATCGTTATTTCCATGGCAGTTGCTCGTCTGAGCTCCGATCTCTGGTCCTCCCTAGCCAATCTTTCATGATAAACACCCGTCTATCGGGAACCACTCTCAATAATTTTTCCCACTCTTTATCTGTGCCTAAATCAAAACATAGATTCCATGAACAAAGCTTCTTTCTTAGAACTGCATGCCTGTGGAACTCTCTACCGCTTCCCTGTTTCCCTCCTGACTTCAACATGGATGTCTTCAAGTCCAACATAAACAAATTCCTGATGAACCGCTCCCTTAAGTAATAACACTTTATCAAATCTCCAATACTAATGAATACTGCAACACTATCCCATTGATTACTGTACACAAAATAACCCTTATCCCCGAGTGGCTTCTGGGCCTTGATAAGTGGTGACCTCCATGTAAAAAAACAAAAAGCAAAAAAAAAGTTTGTATATGTGTGTGTATATATGTCACAAGTGTCATGCTCATACATTACTTCCATAGCTAATATAACATACTGACCCAACAGGTTATGAGTAGTCTAGTATATATATGTGTGGGTGTGTGTGTAATCACCTTTTTCTTTACCATATTCCCTCTGCTTAACTTATTTTATTTTCAAGTAAGATGTTTGACTTACTTGTTGTTTCATCAAATACTTCTGCATGCAAAATCCGATCCCGCATTTTGCTAATTCCTACCCTCTGATGAGAAGGAGAGTATTTCTTCGAAACTCCACAGATTAAGGACTATCCATTTATCTAGTGTTTCCTTTTCAGATTAAATATGTTTTTAACTCATTTCAAAGTGTTTTTTAATATATTTTATTAACTGTTTGCTCATATATATATATATATATATATGTGTGTGTGTGTGTGTGTGTTTGTATATATATATGTGTGTGTGTATATGTGTATATAAGTTGAATATAATACATATAAGTGTATTATATATAATATACTTATATTCAATAAGTTTTTAGACTTTTATCATATGGGCACTTTTATTTATAGTAATCACATTAAACTCTAGCTGAAATGCACTTGTTGCACCATTCCAACAAAACAAAACAAAATAATAAAATAATCATTGTCCCAATAATGAAAATTAAGAAAAAAGAATGCATTTTGTTATAAGCTGCAAGAGGCTTAGTTATATTTCATTTCTTAAAAAACTCATTTTTAAAAATTAAATTAACCACTAATATGTTGCAAGATTTAAGATGTAGGGTTATTGGTAGAGTTGATTTTTTGGGGGTTTTTTCAATCTAAAGCTCAACGACCACCTCCCCAAAAGTCAACCGACACCATTATTTATTAAGTCAACTTAATGATAATCAATTCAGAGGTAATAAATTTTACAATCCATTTCCATACTTTACAAGTATATGAATCAGTAGAAAATTAAAATTTGATGCATTTAATGAAACTTATTGTACTTTTTAAATTTTTACTTTGTTGGTTCTTAAAATCTCATTTTTTATGTTGTTTTTTTTAATATTTAGCATATATTTTGACTTCTATTGTAGGTACTGCCAATATTCTCGGATCTTTTGTATCTGCTTATCCTGTTGCTGGAAGTTTCTCTCGGTAAGTAATCATGGATAAGACTAGATAGCTATACAGGGTGCAGTCTAGGGTCCTTCAAATTTTTAATGTAGTGATTAAAAACCCTAACTTTTTAACCACTACATTAAAAATTTGAAGGATCCTAGACTGCAGCCTGTATTATACATTTGTGGGTGCACATTGATGTGTGTGCGTATAACATATATGCGTATAACATATATGCGTATAACATATATGCGTATAATGAAAATCTCATTGTCTTCTATCCCGTCTTGTTGAGCTGGAACCAAAATCCATGCACCAAAACCACAACGCATTTCTTATTTGTGGAGACAGTCTTTATTCATGGAGTCTTTATACACTTTGGAAAGGTTTTTCACACACAACCCATTTTTAATTTCTTTCTTTTTCTTTCTCTTCTTCATTTTTCCTAGATGACCAGTCTTCTTCGAATCTTGCTAACTGCCTTCTAATTACTTTGGCAAACTCAAATAAACTCTCAACCAAACTCCCCAAGCACATGTACGTTCCTCCTTTTTATATTGTGAATGTGTATCTTTAACTGGATGCACCTGCAGTTAACGTGTTCACAACACTTCAGAGTGTCGGGTTTGATGAATCTTAATCTTTTGACCCCCATCACACCGAAAGACATCCTCCACTAATTACACTATTCATGTCATGGACTCTATAACACCTCTCCCCTATCATTTTATCAAAAATGTATCATACATTTTTGACTTACGACCTATCCTATGACATTTATGGGGAAGATCTCTAAGTGTTCACACCCTGCCGAACAAACAAAAGGTAAAAAATAATCCATATATCTATCTATATATCTATAAAAACAGAGATGTGTGTGCCACAGACGATTTCTGATTGGTTAATCCAATAATCACATCTCCTAAAAAACTATGGTTTCTACGCTCTTAACTTTACCATAAAATATTATGGCCTTATTTATTGTCCATCTTGGAAGGGTTTAATTTTTTCCTAACTTGCCATTTACAAATTACAAAAATACGAAACTTACACAATCTAACAATCCAACCTCCGACACCACGTCCGCCATTCTGGTGCTAGCCGCACACACGTACACACAACACGAAAACAAACGCTGTCCTACCCAGCACACGCGCACACACGCACACACACACACGTTCACTACCGTCTTCTTTAAAACATGTTCTTTTGAAGAAACGATTTTTTTAAGCTGTTGACACACATGTTTTGAAAATCTAGCAAAAATTAATTTTCCTGAAATCTTTCAATATTTAAAAATAAATTATGCCGGCTGATAAAATTTTAAAACTTTTTTTTAAAGCTAGAAAGATAAAATTTAAAAATACTTATTTTTATATATATATATATATATATGAAACTAAACTAAAAAAAAAAAAACGCGCGTTCACTCGTGGTCTTAAGTTCATTTCGGGTTTGTATTACTGTACACATAGATTTGAAAAAGTTGTCAAAAAACAAATATATAACAAATAAATGTTATCAAAGGCAAGCTAAGTTACTTTTCTACCAAACTGGATATAAGTTTCGTGTTTTTATTCAATGTAACATATTTATTCAGCTCGAAAAACGGGTTTGTATTACTGTACACATAGATTCGAAAAAGTTGTCAAAAAACAAATATATAACAAATAAATGTTATCAAAGGCAAGATAAGTTACTTTTCTACCATACTGGGTATATTTTTCGTGTTTTTATTCAATGTAACATGTTTATTCAGCTCGAAAACCATACAGTGTTTACCGATGTATTGGAAAATTCAAGATGGCGCCTCACTCCCTCTTTAACACGGTAAGTATGGGAAAAGGTGTTATAAATAAAAAACTAGAAAAAATACTATTAAAAACCCGCCGAATATATGTCAAGCTATGTCACAGTAACATATATTGAGTGAGTTTTTAACAGTATTTTATCCAGTTATTTATTTATAACACCTTTTCCCAAACTTACCGTGTTAAAGAGGGAGTCAGACGCCATCTTGAATTTTCCAATACATCGGTAAACACTGTATGGTTTTCGAGCTGAATAAACATGTTACATTGAATAATATCACGACCCGGTTAATGGATGACCGAATTGATTGGCAGTCAGATCGCGACATAAGAATTTATTTTATTTTATATCCAACATCTCATAATTATCTTCGGTTAATCGTCAGATGTCGGATTAACCAGCGAAACATATCAATAAGGAGAACGGAACAACAGAGCAAAAATGACGAAACGAACACTCAATAAAAGTTTAGAATTCAAGAAAGATTTTTATATACAAAGGAAGAAAAAAAAGTTCCGATAAAAAGAATGAGTGAGACAGACGTATTTCTGGGGATGTTTGTCAGATGTATGCGACATGCAAAATACAGTACAATATGTATAAAAGTTTGTGGAAAGGAAAAGATATTGGCATGAGATAGGCCAAACTTTTCTGTTTTTATTCGTTAGGGTAAACACGGATTAAAAGTTCGCAAACACAATATCCAAGAAAAAAAAAAGTTGAGATGGCGAAAGTTTATCTCTTCCTCGAATCTTAGTTCCAAAGAAGAATTCAATCGACAATACTATTGTATTTGGAATGATAATCCGCAATTTAATTAATTCAAATCTCAGCCAGATTAAATGTTGAGGTTAATCGACAATACGATTGTATTTGACTAATAATTCGCAGTTTAACTGATCCAAATCTCAATCTTCGATGAGGTCCGATTCTCGGAGCGACTGTTTAATATACCGGGCTGTCTCGCTTCTTTTCGCCAACTGTTTATTTCTTATTTTCAAATCCCTCGTGCTTCGCGTTTCCCACCACGAATGTTCACTGTCTGGTTGCCATGACGACGTATTTCCGCTCGCTACGGCGATATTCACACCCAACCTCTGTCCCATTTCCCTCAGCCAAGTGTCTGCCACGCCACATCATTCACAGAGAGAGGGGGTTATCTGGTTCATTAGATTTTTAAGAAAGAGAGAGATAGCGAGATATATATAGAGAGTAAGTAGAGAGATTGACTGTTTGCTTTGCTCTGACGTCACAATAAAAATACGAAAAATATATCCAGTTTGGTAGAAAAGTAACTTATCTTGCCTTTTATAACATTTATTTGTTATATATTTGTTTTTTGACAACTTTTTCGAATCTATGTGTACAGTAATACAAACCCACATTCATTTTGATTTAAAAAAAATTCATTTTGATTAAAAAAATAGTTTAATTTTAATATTTGTTTATTGTCTTAACTCATATCAAATGTTTTGCTTGTGTTCTGCTTCAAATATTCATAATCTTACATGCATAATTTTCATTTAATTATATTAAATAAACTTCAAGTTTACTACAAATCAAATCGTGTTCCTTCACTTTTTTAAAATGTAATTCATAAGTAATTAAAGAACGCATTCTAATCTTTAAAATCTATAATACAACGAAATATTCAATTGCTTATAATACTTAAGCAAACAACTTGTGTTTTTTTATTATTTTTTTATTATTAATATGAGATGAGTTTCAGTATAAATCATCGTGTTCTTTATTTCAATCCAATTTTGAAGTTTTGTAACGCTGTCTGTAAAAATTACTGTTGATTATTGACAGTCTAAGAGTTCCACATATCTTGCTTGTTGGGACTTCGGCGATGACGTCATTTTTCAGCTGGCCGGCCATCTTTATAACGAAGGCCACGCCACCATCCCCCCACCAAAAGGGGAAGCCTGGCATTTTCTCACCCGAAAAGGGGGATCTTGGCAGTTTCTCCCCCCAAAGGAGGGAGCCGGTGTCCCCCCCAAGGGTGGGGGGGGGCGAAGAGGCCAGGAGGAGGTGACTTTTTTCTTTGGGGGGGGGGGGGAGAAGCCTCCAGGCACCCTCCTCCCTGAAGGTGGGGTTGGGAATTATCTCTCCCTGAAGGGGGGAGGCCGGCACCAAGCATGTAAATCCAGAGGGGTGACTTTTTTGTTACCCCTCGGAGTGGGAAGGGGGCCGATCACCCAGGCAACGCCGGGTAACCCCTGCTAGTATATATATATATATATATATATATATATATATATATATATATATATATTTCTTCATTTTATTTCTCTCAGTCAGACATTTTCCACTGACCACTCCTGTATTCTACCTAGACTGCATTTTTCATATCATCTCTCTTCATAGTGTGAGCTATTCCTTCTACGACTGACATCAATTGCTTCCATTTTCAGCAACTTTTCACATAATTAACACAGGCCCTCTTTGCCTTTCAATATTTTGACGATTCCTTCGTTCACTAATCCATTTCAACTCTTATTCTCTCAACCATTTCTTTGTACATTAGTTTATGACCCTCATTCTCCCCTGAGTGTTCTAGACTGTATTACTCACTGTATATCATTCATCATCTTCAAATTATATTCTCAACTGTACATCTACATCTGAGAAACAGAAAATCCCTACTTATAGTATCTATGATGGTCAGCTCTGCAGTTAAGCAAGATATCTCTACCGTACTAATTCACTCAGATTTCCAAAGCTTCAAAACTACAGCTTCCTGCATAGACCCAGAAAATGTCACACCCCTAACCTTACGCCCTTTGCACCAGTGGAACACGCTTACTAATTTACTATGGTTTTGAAGGACCATTTGTGAGTTTTCCTACATCTCCACCAGAGCGCAGAGTACAAAACTAGGGCCAATTATATACTCCTCAAAAGACTTAATAAAGTATTTTATTATACTATCACTCCTGTTGTGAATCCAATCTACTACTTGTCACCCAAGTGATTCGCAACCTAATAGCAATCCTTTTACCCTTATAACTGTCTGCTCCATGTCAGAGGAATAATCTTTATTCTCCAAGGTTAGGCATTTGTAATCACCGAAGCCCACAGAGTGGCTCCATCCGCAACTACTCTCAATGTATGTATATGTTCCCTGTAAACATTAGGTGGAAGAGTTCAAAAGAAGTACTTTCAGGTAATGGGTTTTTGACCATTGCTATTGGTGGTAAAGAAGGTTCCTTGTCATTATTGAAGGAAACAAGCTTAGTCTTGGCAGCATTAAATCCATTTTTGTCTCCATTCCACTACATGTTGGAGGTCATCCTCTAGTGCTCCTGCCATTTCCTTAGATATGTGTTTATTTGTTTTCTCCTCGTACCTGTTATACAGCGTGATGTCATCAGCAAATATACCGATCTCAGAGACAATTTTATCGGGGAGGTCATTTATGAATATCAGGAATAATAGAGGTCCAAGGATAGACTCCTGGGGTACTCCCACATTTATATCATATTGTTTAGATGTACGGCTATCGAGGACCACCTGGATTCTTCTCTTAGATGAGATTTAATTACATTATGTATTCTTCCAGTGATACCATATGATTTGATTTTCCTGAGAAGACCATCGTGCCATACCCTGTCAAAAGCCTTAGATATATCTAGGGTTACCTCTCTTCCCTCCCCTGCTTTGTCTAGTGAATGGTATATTTGTTCAGAGATTGCAGTTAGGATATCTGCTGTGGAACGGGTCTACCTAAATCCATATTGTTGATCAATCAGAAGTTTAGCAGCTGTAAGGTGATGGACTAGAACTTGATTAATTATGGACTCAAATATTTTGGCAAAAAGGGGGGGGCTAATGGGGAAATAATTTAATGGGTCAGTTCTTTCGCTAGAATTCTTGAAAACTGGTACCACAGAAGCAGTTTTCCAGCAGTCAGGAAAGAAAGATTCATTAAGGAATTTGTTGTAAAGTTTGGAGAGAACTGGAGCAACTTCAGAGGAACATTTTTTTAATATCACAGCCGGGATGAGATCAGGTATGATACCATGCATCTGAGAATGGTGATTTTCAGATCATCTATTGTGGCATCTGTTCGAAAAAGAAAGTCTGAGAGAAAGTGGTTTGCAATGTGGAGTTTGAGGCAAACCAACTGGCAAGCACGTTAACCTTTTCGATTGCCATGCAAAGAATCTTATGATTGTTGGATAGTGAGGGAATTGTTGACGGCCCATTATTTGCTACACTGTTGTAGATTATCCAAAAATCACTGATTCCTAATTTCTCTGCTTGAATTCGTTTTCTGGTGGTTTCAGTAAATTCTCTCTTAGCTGTCGCTATTTCTCTCTTACAATTACTTCTAGCTTCTGTATACTTCTGTCTGTTTGAAATGGACTTATGTCGGTTAAATCTGCAGTACGCATGCTGCCTTTGAGCAATGGCAGCTTCACAAGTAGAAGTAAACCATTGGGGAGAGTGGGGCTTACTATAGAATTTTCACCTGGGAACATGTGCTTCAATTGCCATTTTGAACCATTCAGTGCTCTCATTTGTGCACTGTTCAGTGGGAAGTAGTAGATACGAGCATATAGGAATTGTAGATATTAGGTATAGTACTTAAATACAGTTCTTCTATCATAAGAAAAAAAAAAATCCCCGTTTCTGTAATCTTGCTAAAAATTCTTTTTCTTTGTTTTTGCTTTTTTTTCTCTTACCTCGCCTTTACCTCTTTCTTTCTCTAGCTTCATCTGTCTCAAAAGTTAAAATGTTCTCGGTTCAAATTTTAAAGGGTAGATTTACCTTTCATTAAATACGATAATGGATTATTTTATCAATTGGAGCAAACACAACATTTTCTATTACTTTAGATTAGAAAAACTTGTTTTAAAAACTGGTTTAGAAAATGAATAATATAATATTAGTGCAGTATTAAAATTCAAAAACTGGCTTAAGTATTAAGTTTAAATTAGTTTAGAATAATGTATACTGCAGAAGAAAAGCAGTGTTTGAGTTAAGATACAATTTGGAACTTCTTCAGTTTTCATTACTGTCGGTTTTTTATTGTAGATATAAGAAAAGGAGAACAGAACTGGCTAGTTTTAAGAGCACATTTAACAAGAAAAGGATTTTTAAAAAGACTACAAAGTGAGTACAATTAAAATGATTAGAATTTAAGTAAAATATCTACAGTAGAACAACATTGCCTAAATCTGTACTGTTTGTCAGAAAGAAGATTAACTTTTGCAAGGTGGTGGACTAGTGCTTGATTGATTAGTGTCTCAAAGATTTTAATGAAGAGAGGAGGAGACTGATAGGGCGATAATTGAGAAGGTCAGTCCTTTCACCAGATTTTTTGTACACTGGTACAACAGAGGCCATCTTCCAACAATTAGGGAAGCAAGATTCAGCATATGAGAAACTCCAACATGGTGCATTCTGAGCTCTAGAGTCACAACGTTCTTGAGTGTCATCTTTCGATATTCTGTTAAATTATTTCATCAGGGAAAAATAAAATATCAGATTATGCTAGCCGGAACGCTATTCATTGTAAGGAAAAATGCCAAATTTGTAAATTTATCAACGCCCTGAAGACATCAGTAATTAGAGAAATTACTGTAAAAGATATATTAGCTGGTCATTGTCCGATCCCATACATGACTCGTAACGCATGAATCCAGGCACAACAAGACTGTCCGGACTTACAACATGTGTATAGACTATTACGCAATGGCAGAACTCCATCTAAGAAGAAGAAAGGTTTAACCACTATTAAAAGGTATTTACAACATTGTAAACTCTCATCAACCACGGCAGATGGGTTAATCATAGTTACACAGGAGGAAGCCTTGTGCCCAGCTAGACAGAGAATCGTCATTCCCCAAGGAGTATTAGACAGACTTTTAGTCGCTCTACACTTAATACTTCACCATGCCAGTAAACACCAGTTAAAGCAGATTTTTAATATGGGATTCTACGCACTGGATAGTGGACAAGGCCATCAGTCGTACCATAGGTAGTTGCCACACCTGCATGTCACTAAAGGAGATACCAAGCCAATTCAAGAAAACAATTGGGAGCTAGTACGCTGGTGATGTCGTAAAACATGAAGGACAACTAGTATTATTGGTTTGAGAAAATGTTTCTGCCCTAACACATGCAACATTACTATTATAAGAAAGCAGCCAATCTCTAAGAGATGGTTTAATCACAACCATATCAAGGTTCTATCCCCCGTCGGGTGATGAAGTAAAGATCAGGGTTGATGGCGCTTTTTTTTTCTTTTTTTTTTTTTTTACAAGGTGGTCACCACTTATCAAGGCCCGGAAGCCACTCAGGGATAATGGTTATTGCAAGTACATTACGTTAGTGTGGAGATTTATTGAAGTGTTTACTTGAGGTGGCGGTTCATTAGGAATTTGTTTACGTTGGACTTGAAGACATCCAGGTTTTAGTCAGGTGGGAAGCAGGCAGACGGAATAGAGTTCCACAGGCATGCAGTTCTAAGAAAGAAGCTTTGTTCATGGAATCTACGTTTTAATTTAGGCACAGATAAAGAGTGGGGGAAATTTTTGACAGTGGATTCAGCTAGACGGGTGTTTTTCGTGAAAGATTGGCGAAGGGGGACCAGAGATTGGAGTTCAGATGAGCACCTGCCATGGAAATAACGATAAAACAAGGATAGGCTCGCAACGTCTCTTCTGTGGGAGAGAGGTTGCAGGGAAGAGAAAAGGGCATCCCCCACTAAGCCACAAAGTCTATTTTGTACTCTGTCAAGGCAGAATAAGCTGTTTTTAGCAGCTCCTGCCCAGATATGGCAGCAGTACTCCATCCTTGGACGTATTTGGCTTTTATATAGATAGAGAATTGCATTAGTAGTGAGATATCTTCTGGAGCGGTAGAAGGATCCCACCATCTTTTTAGCGACCTTGGCAACAGACTTGATGTACGTGTTCCATTTCAGATCAGGAGTAAAGGACAAACCCAGAAGCTTGTCAAAACATGGGGTCTCCCCTAGACGAGAGCCATCCATTTCAATTGATGCCAGATGGGGATCAAAGCGTTGATGATGTAAAGATAGGAGTTTGGTTTTAGATGCATTAAAAGTAACCAGCCACGTCTTCCCCCATTGAACCACGCGCTCAAGATCAGAGGAGAGAGAATCAGAGAGAACTTTGTCATTTACAGCCTTTGATGTGTTACCGTAGATAGTCGCGTCATCAGCATAGATGTCAACGAATGATTTAAGTATGTGTTTAGGGAGATCATTGATGTAGATCAGGAAGAGAGTTGGGCCCAGGATTGACCCTCGAGGGACTCCAGCATTAATACTGCAGGCCTCTGATTTTTGTCCATCAACCACTACTCTTATGAGCCTATCGGAGAGAAATGATTTAATGATTGAGAAAATATTTCCAGTTATACCGTAGCTGGAAATCTTGTGAAGTAGGCCCTTATACCATACCTTGTCGAAGGCATTTGATATGTCAAGAGCAATTGCCCTAGAAAGGAAGCCTTTGTCAAGAGATTCACTAATCCTGTGAGATATAACCGTTAGCACATCTGCGGTAGATCTTGCAGAACGGAAACCATATTGTGTGTCACTAAGAAGGTTATTTCTGCTGAGGTGGTTGACTATTTCTCTATTTATTATGGATTCCAGCACCTTACTCATAACACACAGGAGACTTATTGGTCTGTACTGAGAGGATGACTTATCACCTGAATTCTTAAATACAGGGCATACTGATGAGGTTTTCCAGGGAGTCGGAAAGCACTTCTCCTTAAGGCAGCACTTAAACAGTTTCGTAAGTATGGGAACAAGTTCTGGTTGAAGCTTTTTTAACACTATAATTGGGATGCCGTCAGGGCCAGTTGCTTTACTGGAATCAAGGTTTTTGATTAGCTTGGCAACCTCATGCACAGATATTTGTATGTTACTTAGCGTGTTCTGTGTTATAGGAGGAAATATGGGAAGTTGATGGCCTTCATCGCATAGGGTAGAATTAGCTGCAAAGTTCTTGGCAAATAGTTTGGCCTTGTCTGATGCTGACGAGATGACCTCTGGTCCATTGATAATGGTTGGGATAGAACGCACACTTCTGTTCAGGATTCTATTTGTTATTTGCCAAAACTGGTGGGAACCAAGCCGCTGATCAGCTACTTTGGATTTAACAGACTTGGCATATAGCTCTCTTGCATTTTTTATTACTCTTTTACAGTGGTTGCTGGCGTTCCTGAAAGCAGCTTTAGTCTCAGTGCATCTATTACATTGGTAGTTATGGAAAAAGTGATTTCTGTGCGCGATAGCAGCAGCACATTCTGGGGAGAACGTTGGCTGGCTGTTTTTGTTGGAATTTTTTAGATGGTATGAATCGGTCTATGCCTACAATTAACCATTCGATCAGATCTGATACTATAGAGGACACATCCTTTTTAAACATGGAATACAGAAGTAGATCAGATATGAATGTACGGAAGCTATCCCAGTCAGCCATAGAGTATCGGTATACAGTACGGTGGAGGGGTACGTCTGAGGACTTATTACATTTCATTTTTATCTTAACTGATACAACAGAGTGGTCGGAGGATCCTAGAGGAGAATGAACGGAACATGACCATAGCTCAGGGGAAGTTGAGAGAAAAAGGTCTAGGAGGCTTGCATATTGACCAGTAGTATCGGGCACAAGGGTGGGTTCGCGAACAATCTGAGTGAGGTCATAAGCAATAAGCAAAATCATGACAAAACCTCCCCTCATCATCTGTCTTATTTGAATGGGTCAGCCATTCCACGTTATGGACGTTGAAGTCACCACAGATGTGGATGTTAGCCGAGAGATGTGTAGACAGGATGTGGTTTATTTTCTCAGATATACTCTTAAAGATAGTAACTCCGCTGTTATAGGGCCGATAGAGGGCAAATATAAATGCAGTGGTGTAAGCAAGCACATATAGGGTAAATTAGGATCTTCTCTAGAGATATCCCTGCCACACGGGAAGCCATCTTTAATGTAGGCATATATTCCATGCCCATGGCGATCTTGGGGGTCAGATTTAGCTGTTAAGTTAGAGTATCCATTAATTATGAACTCATCTAGGGAAGTGGTATTCCAGTTTCGCTTAGAAAGAATATGTCCACTTCTGGATTTCAAGCCCTACTCACAGTTTACATAGAGATTGGAGAGATAAAGAACTGTAACAAAAATCCAATTAGTGAACGCTCAGTATCAGAATTTCATACGGAATTATGCAAATTAAAACCATCTGGCGGTAAAATAATGGATACTGAGTTGGGCGTGCTAATATCTGTTATGAATAGTAGAGTTAGAGAAAACGGCTACTCTTCTCTAGAAGTTTGGACAATGAGAGACCAAACCACTGGAGAGAAACTACCGATAGAAGACAAACACCTGATTAAAGAAAAATACCAAAATAGGTTAAAAAGTCATGAGGCATCAGCTAAATATAAAGGTCAAGGCAAAACTACTGGGATAAAGATCAACATCAAAGTGGGGGAGATTGTCTATCTATACCAAGATAGGGTGAAAACTAACGCCCGCAGTAGATATATGGTGATGGAAGTTTGAGATCAGTATTGTACTGTTCAGAAGTTTACGGATAGACAGTTTAGGGGGAAAAGATACAAAGTGAAGAAATGTGATATTATCAAAGTTGAACAACACCCTAACCATTCCACCACCGATCAAAACGGAAGTGAAAATGAAATAAATATCCCTAAATATATCGAATCCAATTCATCATTCAATGAACAATCGGAGTCTACTAAATATAGAGACACACAAAGCATGCAAGATGACAGTACAAACTGTATGGACCCGATAGAAGAAAGCCCCCAGAGTATAGTTTCTGATGAAATTAGTGATCTGCGTCGGTCTTCACGAATCCGAAGACGTTCAAAGTTTTTAGAAGAGAACTATGTGATGTATAGTAACTCTGATTAAGTTTTTTTCAGAAATCGTACCCACACAACTTGGGGGGGAAAGAAAATGGAGAAAAAAGGACTCCGTCACTGCTTAGTGACCATTCGGGGTAGGAATATGTATCCTGTTGAGATGCTCTCTGGTTACATATGAACTACATACTTATATAAGGCCATCAACACTACCTACAAGCAGTGCTTTATTCAAGTCTGCTAACTATTCGGCGCTTTGTCTCTGACAGGATCGTTTTCTCACATGGATTATTGTTGTCATCCGCTTTTCCCAGGAAAGGCACCTTAAAGCCACACATGCAAGGCATTTGCTGTTGAGTTTGGAAAGTGTTGTGGTTGCAAGGTTGAACAATAATTAGTAAGGAAATACAATGAAGACGCAAACAACAAGATAACGCAATAATAAGTGTATTAAAGAAAAGGTATATTTACAATATGTACAAATGACGGTGTCGAGTCCAAGAGTCTTGGTGGGAGGACATGTACGCTCTTCGGCGTCACTTCTGGTGGCATTTGAGTAAGACACACCAAGGCCAACCTAGGCTTGCCATTTATAGTGTTATGTTATTCGCATATGCAAATAAGTGGTTGCCACCACAACACCCCCCTCCCAAGATTTGAAGTCACACAGATTTCAATATCTTTTTCTTTTTGGGCTTACCATTAATGGTTCATTCACTTTTCTTTTCCTACCTGATCTTCGGGGTTCAGGTGCATTTTGAGGCGGTTCCAAATTAAAAGATTCGTATATGATATCTATGGTGTCCTCCTCTTCGACTGTTGTCGTATCATCATCATCTTGGAGAAGATATTACCCCCATTCAACTTCGTGAATATTTCCTCTGGGCTTGGTAGGGGGTAATGGTGATCTTTTAATAGGGAGTTGACCCCAGTCGAAAAGTCTGCGCACACTCTAACTTCGTCATTCTTTTTCTTTACGTATACGGTGGGGGCTGCCCACTCGCTGTGTTCTATTTTTGATAGAATTCCCGTCTGTTCCAATCTATTTAATTCTTTATCAATCTTTTCCAACCCAGCGAACGGAACATTTCGCTTTTTTCTAAAAATTGGGCTGGCGTTTTCTTTAAGTTCAAACGAGGCCTTGAATTTATTGCAGCGACCTAAGTTAGTCGTGAATGCCTCAGGAAATAATTCTTTTAAATCGTCTTTTATATTTACTGTTGTTGGAGAAGAACATTCTAATTTTTTACAGAATGTATTGATTGGCTTATCCCATAGTCCGAATTTCTCAATTAAATCTATTCCCAACAGATTTTCACTATTTTTTAGTACGAATATTTTTAATTTCTTCCAAATCCCTTTCAATTTTATCGGGAGGACAACTTCTCCTTCAAATTTTATACCACCACCAGTTACCGTCTGGGCTGCTTTACTAGTTTTCATCATGGCCGGTTTTCCCAACTTTTTCCACGTATTCAGGTTTATTATAGAAACATCGGAGCCGGAGTCGAGTTGTAACTTTATTGATGTTTTAAATATTTCCACTTTTATGTATTTTCGCCGATCTTTGTCTAATTTTGTATTTGATTTTGTTTGCTGTACTCTCTTTCTGGTGTAATCTTTATATCTGCAGCAATCGCTTTTGTGTCCCACCTTCTTACAAATGTAGCATTTTTTCTTCTTATAAGGACAATCTGATTCCCAAAGCTTTTCTGCACATCTCTTACAGTTATATCTAGGAAGAGGCTTGTTATATTGTGTACTATATTTATGGTTATTATCTTTGGAATATCCCGTTCCATTGCTTTTCTTTGTAAAGTTCTTGGTTGGTGCGTATGGTTTTCTAACTTTTCTTACATATGTCACTCCGGATTCTTCTATATTTTTTTAATCCTTTTTTAGTGTAATGGCCCTTTCACAGTCCTCTGTTAGTTTCTGGAGGGTTAAATCTTGCTCAGATTCCAGCTTAGACAACACTCGTCTGCGTATTTCTGCATTTTTCGTGGAAACTAACCCTTGAGCGAAGATTAGACATTTAAAATCTTCTACCGTTAGTTCTGCAAGCTTAAAATTATCGCAGTTTTTATTGACAACTGATGCGTATGTCAAATAATCTTGGTTGTCCATCTTTCTTAGATTCATGCACAGCCATCTTTATGAAAAAGAGATATATTTTGATTAAATAATTCTTTTAGTAATTTTACAGCTTCCATGAACTCTAATTCCGCAGTTTTTTTAGGTAATATGTAATCTACGAATTTGCTGTGTTCTGATGTACCCAATTTTCTGAGTAAGAGGCTCACTTTCTGACTATTTGGCCAATTTTTACAGTCCAGTTGAAAAACATCCCTGTATCTTGTGTAGTATGCTTCAAAATTCTTCTCTTCCTCAGGCACATAATGAAATGTATCCATGCTATTAAAAATAGTTGTATGGGAGAAATTAACACTATCGACATTTTCTCGATTACTCTTTAGTAGTTCCAGTGTTTTAGCAAAACGTTCCTCTTGCCTTTCTTCATATTCCAATTGTAGTTTCTTATGCCTTTCTTCCTGTTCCAATTGTAGTTTCATGCCTTTCTTCCTGTTCCAATTGCAGTTTTTTCTGCTTTAATTGTGCCATTTTCTGCTTTTCTTCTTGTTCCTGCTGCCATTTCAATAATCTGTCCTCTCTCTTTTCCTCGCGGTCAGCCTGTGCCTGTATTTGTGTTTGCAAAAGCTCGTTTTGTGTAGCTTGTCTGCGTTCATCCCGCTCAGCCTGTGCTTGTAAAAATTGCATGAACATTTTTGATAAGTCTTCCATGTTTTTTTTTGTTTTTTTTTAGTGTGTAGTTAAAAAAGAAATATTGTACCATGTACCATATACACCGGTTTGGGTTACAACAAAAAAGCAAATTGCTGTAAGCTCCTGTTTTCAATAATAATATCGCTGCTTGCAATAATATATTCTTTTTGCGAGTCACGCTGCAAAAAAAAATAAAACAGGTTTATCTGGAATCACGAAATGGAATTGACTTTCCGTTTTTAGGCACTTACTAATAAGTAACTCTTTCCACAAAATAAAAGTTTGGGTTTTTTTTTTTTTTTTTAATCGAGTCACAATTGAATAAATGTATGCAGTACATTTAGTTCTTTGAGTTTGTTTTTTTTCTCTAGTATTTTAGTAATTAAAATACCTCTTAAATTGAGATTACCTTTTTTTTTCCGTGACGTTTTACTGTATTATCCGTTATTTAGTGACAACTTCAAGAAAAAAAAATCCTTTCCTTGAATTTTAGTTTTAGCTGTGCTATTTCCTTTTAGTACCGACGTCAACCAAAACATTAGTTAAAAAGTCCTTTAGTTGTTGTTTTGTTTACGGAGAACAGTAATTAGAATCCACTGGTGAACTTTTTTCGTAGGTTACTTCCTTGCTTTTCGTAATACGGGTCTGACCTGTCGTTTTTGCAACAGAACAAAGTTCGCTTTTAGTTTGCAAGTTGGTCCTTTAGTAAGATTTGTCGTGTAGCGACAAACAAAAATTCACTTTTACATTCGTTTGCAAGTCGGATTCCCAGAAAACGGCGTAAATTGTCGCTTTTGCCACGTTAGAGTTTTTTTTTTTTTTCACTTGAGTTGAAGCTTCTCTTTAGCGTAAAATCCGTTTGCTCGTCAACACTTTGCATTCCTTAAAAAAAATGGTCAACCTTTGCATTGTACTTTTTTTTTTTTTTTTTTTTCTTAAATAGTTCTTCGTCAAACTGTTATATTTGACGCTTCATATCTCGTCGCCAACTGTTGTGGTTGCAAGGTTGAACAATAATTAGTAAGGAAATACAATGAAGACGCAAACAACAAGATAACGCAATAATAAATGTATTAAAGAAAAGGTATATTTACAATATGTACAAATGACGGTGTCGAGTCCGAGAGTCTTGGTGGGAGGACATGTATGCTCTTCGGCGTCACTTCTGGTGGCATTTGAGTAAGACACACCAAGGCCAACCTAGGCTTGCCATTTATAGTGTTATGTTATTCGCATATGCAAATAAGTGGTTGCCACCACAACAGAAAGTATGGGGGCTAGCTCAGCTGAGCATTTCTTAATTAGTATAGCAGGAATTACACACATGCCTTGGAAGTGTCTAAGTTTTTAATGGTGTCGCATGTGAAAAGGTGATTTTCAGATAATCAATTGTGACTTCCATCCGCATAGGGAAATTTAGGAGGGAGATGTTTCTTGGCTCTAAGGTGGAGTTGGAGGTGAATCACTGGGCAAGCAGTTTTGCCTTCTCAGTTACTGTGCATGCAACCATCTGGTTGTTGGATAGTGGGAGGAATTACTGATTGCCCTTTATTCACTACACTATTATAAATGTTCCAGAAATCATGAGTTCCTATCTTCTGCGATGTGTTCCCTAGTTATTTCAGCATACCTTCTTTTGGCTGTGGCTACTTCTCTTTTATAATAATTTCTAGCACCTATAGATTTTTGCCTATTTGTATTTATGGTGTACAAACCAGTGAAGTGCATGCTATCTTTGTGCAAAATCAGCTGCACAATCTGTAGTGAACCTGAGGGGGGTGAGTGAAGCTTGCTATAATACTTCCATGCGAGGACATGTGCTTCAACGCCCACTTTGCACCATTCAGTTGTCTCGTTGGCACACTGTTCAGCAGAGAGAGAAGATATTCTTCCTGGGGCATCTCTGATATGTTCTCTGATGGCTTCCCAGTCTACTTTTTTGAGTTACTTTGTCGTTTTGAACAATGGCTCCTTGGATGAGTTGGGATTTAAGTGTGATGTCCATGGCACCACTGTGCATTTCCAAATCGACTGTGGCCTTTAGTTACACAAATCCTCTACTACTGTGGTAAGGAATTGAAGTTTGCTGATGATCACAATCTGGGAGGACGGTTGAAAACATGGCTGTCTGTGTGAGGGAATGGGTTATACAAAAGCTATAAGTAGAGCATCTAGCTGCATCTGTGAAACCTGAGAAACCAAGCCAATTTTTATGGTGGACACATGTATTTGGGCATTACTATCTAAGGAGAGTGCTGCATCTACATTATCAGAGACATTAAAGTCACCAAGCACACGTATTTTTTTTTTCTATGTTATTATTTCTTTTTTTTACTGAATGGGTCTTCTCTTTGTTTTTTTGTTTTTTTTTGTTATTGACCCCCTTTTTTCTTTTTTTTAACATTGTGTTTGCTTTTATTTCTTTTCTTTTTTTCTATGGTAACTCAGGTTTGTTTGCTCTAATGCGGAGAGCTTGCATGTCCAGGTCTATATTCTTATATGTGTGTGTATCACACATTCTTGGGTTCACCATGTGTG
Organism: Euprymna scolopes; assembly: GCF_053919585.1. NCBI lineage: Eukaryota > Metazoa > Mollusca > Cephalopoda > Sepiida > Sepiolidae > Euprymna > Euprymna scolopes. The sequence continues at coordinate 94,793,919 of NC_136511.1, read as the reverse complement.
CATGTGTAACATATACATATAATGAAAATCCTATTTTATCCTTCTGTTCTCGTTGTCTTCCATCTTGTCTAGTTGACCTGGAACCAAAATGCTCCAAAAACACAGTGCATTTCTTATTTGTGGAGACAGTCTTCATTCATGGAGTCTTCACACACTCTAGAAAGGTTTTCCACACACAACTCATTTCTGATTTCTTTTTCTTCCTTTCTTTTCTTAATTTTCCTACATGACCAGTCTTCTTTGAATCTTGCTAACTGCCTTCTAACTACTTTGACAAACTGCCCCAACTAAACTCCCAATCAAACTCCTCCAAGCACGTGTGTGTTCCTCCTTATCATATTAGGAATGGGATATGTGTGCATGATCTTCGACCGGATGCACCTGCAGTTAACGCGTTCACAACACATCAGAGCGGTGTCGTCGGGTTTGATGAGTATTGATCTTTTGACCCCAATCACACCCAAAAACATCCCGCAATAATCGCACTATTCATGTCATGAACCCCATAAAACAAATGACATTAGTATTATAAACTCATACTTAATCATCTTAATGTTGAAATGTGAGGTAGAATGTTTAACATTTCCTGATCCAGGTGGCAATATGGAATAGCAAACCACTCTCCAATCAGTTAAATTTGACTGATTCAAAATAAATCTGATTAATTATAGATGATTGATAAATGACTATACTCTGAACAGTGGCGGCTCGTGCATGGAGCTGTGGGACTGCAGCACCCCCAAGTTATTTCTACACAATATTAATGATAAAATTAAAAATAATACGTTTGTTTATTATTATTATTGTTGTTGTTGTTGTTGTTGGTTGGTTGGTTGGTTGCTTGCTTGCTTGCTTGCTTGCTTGCTTGCTATAAAATCATTAACTTTAATGTCGGTATCTCCAAATTCATATAATAACAAAACTAAAACTTGCTTGGAGCTGTGAAATTCACAGTTACACTTTCTTAATGAAATTCTCTTGTACGCATGTGCTGATTAGACGCTTTAGGCAGTCGATGAAAGCCTCTTGAGGAATTGTCGCTTGGCGAAGCTCCGTGTCGTGAAATTCGTTGTTTGCTTAGAGTGTGTGCCTGTATAGATATGATAACATTGTTATTGAAAAAAAAAGGAGGTTTACTTATATTTTTTTAAAATTATTATTAAAATCTGCACATAACGTGTTCTTGTACATAAAATATTGTGCTATTTTTTTTTAAATATGCACACTTTTAGCGTTGCGATTTAAGTCGGTAGCAGATGGAAATATATAATATGCAGAAACTGTTTATTTTTATTTATTAAAAGTATTTGGGAATTTAGCAGTGAAGCTAACACGCGGTCAAGGGCAAAAACCAAATATACAATAAATAAATCTTACCATAAAAATAAAGTTACTTTTCCATCTACCTGCCTTTTTGTTTGTTTCTTTAAAATAGTTTTAAATGCTATTTATTTTGCAACAACTAAACTTTACAAAAAAACTGTTTACATTTTTCCCTAGAAGCAAAAAAGCGAAAAAACAGTTTATGTTGAAAATACATTTTAGTTAGAAATCTTTTTAACGTGCATGTTTTAGATATAAAAAAGTTAGCATTTATTTGCCCCCGACAAGGACAATGATAGAAGTTTTACACTTTGAAAAATGGATTTTTTACACAAGATTTTTTAATTAAAATGTGTTTGTAAGTTTTTTATAATTATGCATTTTTAAACTTTACATTGAATTTGTTAGTAGATGGGTCAGATAATACGCATTAAAAAAAGTAATTAGAAATCCTTCTGGACTGAGACAATTTTAATTTTTTGTTTTTTGGGGAATAAAGCTACATTAAAATTCGATGTTTTATATGACATCCTATTTTCTTATAATAAATCTCCACTTTATGTCGATCTTTACCGGCATGGGAAGGTCAGTAAATAGCCAAGTTTGTTCTTTTTATATAAAAAGCAAGTTGTTAAAAGATTTGTAAATAAAATTTTGTATCTTTAAATATTTTTGTTTGTTTGCTCACTATATAAAAATGTAAACTTTTTTATTTTGCATTTTATTTACAAATACGTTTTGTTATAAATACATCTTTAAAAATAAATTTTGTAAATAAAACTGTTATTAAATAAAACGCTATTTTCAAATAGTAAACTCCTTAATTAACCCTCGTAGGGAGGCAGGTAAATTTCAAAGTTTTTCTTTTTTGTTTTTATAAAAAATAAGTTATTTTTAAAAATGTTTTTCGTTTGTTTGCAAAAAAAAAAAAAAAACGCAAACTTTTATTTAATCTGAAAAGTTTAAAAGGAATAAATATATATATTATTTTTTATTCTGTAAAGTGTACATAATTTAAAAAAATCTTTTTAATAAAAAAGTTTTTGCGTATTATCCATTTCTGATTGATTATTTGTCTTTGTTATATATTTGAATATTTATTTGAATGTTTGTTTATTATTTGATTAAATATTTATTTATATATTCGAATTCCTTTACACGATATTAAAAAATACATAAAATTTTTGAAGCAGCACCCCCACTAATCTCAGGCACGAGCCGCCACTGACTCTGAACCATAAATACTTGATGGTTAAATTTAATATTTCTCAGTTTTCTGTGAATTTTAATCAAGACATTTTCAGCTGATTTTCACAAAATGACATTGTAATCAATTTTTCTTAATAAAATGTAAAATCATTTTTTTAATTCAGAATTTGTAGCATTTAACTGTAAATCTTGATATTTTTTTGAGAAAATGAATGTTAAACATGTTAAACATAAAAGCGTAATATTATGAGATGTATTGGCATCATGAATTGGAGCACTAGCATCATTTTGGTGGATAATTTCAAAAATCTTATAAGTCTTTGAACGTTTAATTTCTTGTAAAACTTGCCTTTGATACACTTTTGATGGTTTTCCATGTGCTATCTTACAACATAAATTAATGGCCATCAGTATAAACCCCTTGTTCCACTGATAGACCAAAGATTTTCGATAGAGAATGGGGACCAGATCAACCTTTCACCTTTCAGAGCTTATGAAAGTATTTGTAGCAGACTGGGTGGAGTCACGTCTTGCATGAAGATTAGCATCTTTAGAAGTGGCAGTGGCAGGTCATCTAATCAAGATTCTAAATGCTCTTCAAAAGATTTCAGTAGGTTGCTGTGTTCATTTTAACAAGCATTGAGGCAACAAGTGATATTAAGTCACAATTTGATACTTTTACCCTGTTGTTGACATTATAAACATTAGTGATGCTTGTTTCTGAAATAATCCAGCCATTTGCTTCATCTTTCATGTGTTGGATTGGGCTTATCAGCTAACAGAACACAACTTGTGTGCAACGCCATAAAATTCCAAATGCATTGAAACCTTATGTTATATTCTTATACATAACAACACAAAATTGAGTCTGCTATTTTATGTGTAGCATGCGTAGAATGTATGTATATTTTGCTTAGTGTGTTTTCGTGCTTGCAAATTTATATATACTGGTTTGTTGAAATGTGCTGTGGTTCAAAATAAAAATGACACTGCACTGTTAATCAAAACAACTGTTTTATTGACACTTAATGTTGTTACTTACAGTAGCAAAAAGACTGAGCAAGGATGAGTATGTGGGTGGGTGTGTAGTGAGCAAAGACTGTGTCACATGCATCTGGCTGCATTTATCTCTCTCTCTCTCTCTCTCTCTCTCTCTCTCTCCTTTGTTGTGAGTGTGCTTATATTTACCATACTCCCGTTGTCTCTTTGTTTGGCTATTGACATCATCTCCAGTGTCAATATTTAGGATGTCCTGACTCAGCCTTTTGTTTACATATGAAATCGGACAGACTTTCTTTCACTTGGCTTATATAATTCCGGTCAGCAGTTGGAACACAGAAACCCGGCACTGCCTGTATACCTGTGTGCATGAATAACATCTGATATTTTCTAAAGTTATCTGATTCCACAGTCCAACACTCAAAGTTTTGTGATGGTGCTTTCATGGGACATCGCACAGAACCCATTGTTACAAGTTTACTAATCAACAGTATTTGCTTAGCCAGCTGACTAAGCTGGCATGATTCATTGTAACAAGATCCAGAACAGAATTGGATGGATTTGGCTCAGGATAGATGATTCTGGGTCATTACTTGTGATTTCAACAAGTCTAGATTTATTATATCAAAAAGTAAACATAAAAAGGTTAACCATAGTTGAGGGTGACTGAAAGGCTTCCTTTTCATTAGCTACTACACCAAGATGTAGGAAAGAATGCCACTTCTCTCCCAGGATTACCACATTTAAGATTGATCCCCACCTTATAATGCTGAGTATTTAATAAGGGAGCTTCAAATACTATTTTTTAAAGTCTTTCCTATGACTCAACCAAGGATTGAACCCTGATTTACCAGCCCATTACTGAACACTCTTATCATTATCACATAAGCAATATAAGTTTTAATGTATAAATCATATATGTGTTGTTTTATTTTCTTTATTTTGATTAAAAATAGGGTGCTAATTGATTTTAGACTAAAGGGAAATAACTCTCATTTACTAAGTACAAAAAAGCATTTTTTGGCACAAGATAATTTGGGACACAAACAATGAAAGAATTTCAAGGGACTATGCTTTTATGGAAATGGTGTGTTTTTTTTTACTTGAAATTGTTTTATTGTTTGATTGATTATTTTAGCATCCCAAATCATCTCTTGCAAAAAATATTAATTTTGTGATTATCATTTGGCCCAATTTTTATTAAAATTAATCCTTTTTTTTTTAACTTTTTTCAGAATTTAATAATTTGTAATAAGAATGTGTTGATATAATGAAGAAAAACTATTTAATTACAAGAAAGTATGCTATATTATGTAATAAAAATGAAACACAATCATTTTTATTATCATTTTTACATGTAAAAAAATACTTGATTAAAATAAAAATTGTATCAAATGAAGTTTCGGAAACTGCCTCAGCAATTTCCAAGACTGTGCTTTTGTGGAGACAGTTTTTTTAACTTATGTCTACTCTGATGATCATTGTTTAGGTACAGCATTTTTGTATTCATGTTTGTTGTTAAATTATTATCTATACCTGTATTCGCTTTGACCATTATCAATCTGATATCCCTTAAAAGGAAAGTGGAATATTCCAAATGGCTTAAAATGTTTTTGTCACTGAAAAGGTTCTAGCAACATTCTGAGTGGAATTGATCAAAATTCAACAAAAAAGAATTAGTGTCACTGGTGATGCTTTAGCCACATTCTGATTAGAAGAAGAGGACCAGCTAGTGTACCTATTTACTATGCCTCCCCACGGGACAGAGTTAGACACCAGGGTCGTTTTTTAACGTGGAGAAAAGGTACAAAGATAAAAATTGTCTCAGTCGTGAAGGATTTCTCCTCCGCCGAAAGAGAACAAGAAAATGAAGTGCAGCATCGGAAGAACAGATACTACACTTTGATCTTGAGCTAGTGTAAATCACAACCAACACCACCGCTACCACCATTTCTACCATGCCACCTCACCACTGCCACTATCACCACCACTACCTCGACTGCCACCACCACCACCACCACCACATCAATTAGTTGTTGGTGCTCTGTGAGGGTCAGTTAGGTTAATTTATGTTGGGTGGTGTCAGTTTTTTCCTGTATTTTTGATATCATGTAATAAATTTAAAATAAAACAGTCCATTTCTGTATACATTTGGAAAAACTGCAGAATCTTTTTCCAGAAATGCCGTCACGATGGTAGTGGTGGTGGTGAATGAAGCACGATTATGTTGCTTTTAAAAGTGCTCTGGAGGCTTCCAAGGATCAGCAAACCTTTTTTAGGAAGGGGTAGGAAGAGTAGTATCTGTTTTGTGTTCACAAGGTAATCTCTCATGCATTATCTCCTCCGGTTTTGTTTAGGTGGGGATGGGTGGGGGAATAGTGTTCGTTTTTTTCTCACAATGACAGGCTTCCAAAGCATTATTTTTTTTCTTTGTTTAGTAATAGTTAACATGTGATATACGTACCTATTTGAAAACAACAAATTCTTAGCTGTAACAAAAAAAATCTTCTCTGTGATGTGCATAAAAGTTATTAAAACCGAAAATTACGTCAAATCATCGAGTAGTATAGCTTTTAAATAGTAAATAAAGTGATTCTGCAGTGTAGTACCCATATGAAAAAATAAGCAAATGCTTAGCCATAATGTACTGAAAAGTTAGCACAACAGAAAATTACAGAACACAGAACAACAGAAGAGTTTCATTCTTAAATAAGAAATAAGGCACTTGTAAAATATAGTCCCTATATGAAAAACAAAGAAAATCTTACTTGTGACATACATAAAAGTGATTAAAACTGAAAATCACATAAAATCATTGACTTTTAAATAGTAAATAAAGTGCTTCTACAGTATAGTACCCATTAAAAGGTATATGAAAAAATAAACAAACTCTTAGCCGTGACATAGGGCAAAATAAGCACAACCAAAAATGACATAAAATAATCGAGTCATTTTTAAATAAGAAATAAGGTACTTGTACTGTAATCGACCCAAGAAATAACATACTTTACAGTATACTACCCATATAAAAAAACAGAAAATCTTACCCGTGACACCCATAAAAGTTTTTAAAGCTGAAAATCATGTCAAATCATTGAGTAGTATGACTTTTTATTGTTTTCTCATATAGGTAGAATACTGTACAAGTACCCTATTTCGTGAGTAGAATAATGTAAAAGTACCTAATTTCTCCTCATATTATTATGGAAGCAGGTGGAGTGAACAAGAGGGGTATGAGAAGTCAGTCACGGAAATGGCTGAAGCAGTTTAAGATGTAAATATCACTTTATTTCATATATATCTTTAAGAGAGGGTGGGATAAAAGGAGTCAGAAGTAATTTACGATCTAAAAATCACTTTATATCATCTAACAAATTCAGACATTCAATTCCGTAATGAATTAAGAATATTTATCTTATATATATATATTTTGCAAGTGTTGCCATATCATGTGCCAACATCCTACACTTTTATTTTTTTCTTGAACCAAACCGCACTCCTTATTGATTCATTTCATTTTCTTACCACTATGAAAAAATTGCAAAAGTTGACATCTAATAATGATTCTAACTAATCTTATTACTTACATGCCAAATTATCAAATTATCAAGAAAAGATTGTGACATAGTTATTACTAACTGATTTACAAGTCACTTTGATTAAATTATAATCTCTAGAAAAAGTGATAACTTACTAGAGTTCTATTTCTTATAATAATATATCTCAAGTAGTTCCCCATATTTGGCTAGAAAAATATTTATTTTTTAATTCATGGTCTGATCGGAACTAATATTATACTGATTATTCTATTGAAGGACATTCTATTGTTTGCTTATGTGATGATGTTTTTAACTACCATGAAATTGCCAAGGGTTCTGTTTGTTGTTTGTTTATGGTTGTTGTTGTTAATTAATTAATTAATTTGTTTCATTTTCATAAAATGCTTTAGCAATTTCTGTGAATAATGGTTCTTGTGGAGGTCATTGTTAAGATATAGTATACATGTTTTTATTTTTGTTATTAAAAATGATCTTTTAGTAAACTATATTGGCAATTTCCGGGATGATATTGTTGTAGATATGAAGTTATATTTACTAGAAATTGTTTTATTGTTCGAGTGATTATTTCAGCATTCCAAATTATCTTGTGCCAAAAAATGCTGTTTTTACTTAGTGAATGACAGTCGTCTCCCTTACATAATTAGTCTAAAATCCATTAGTGCCAAAAATAGGTCAGAGACGAAGGAGAAGTGTTGACTAAAAAATTAATTTTTGTGCATATTTCAGAAACACTGTCAATGCAAATGTGGATTATTTGTATTAATCAATTTCATTGTATGATTCATTATTGCGACTAAGCATTGTTGTTTAAATGTATGTCTCTTGTGGAATTCTGATAAGAAGATTGAATTACGTGTATTTTTTAATTTGTCTTAGCAGAGTGAACCTTGAAAAATACGTGGAGACATACAGATGCAATATTCATGTTCTTACATGTTGATTGTAAAGCATAATTTTTAAAGAACAAATTATAAAATACTAAGCAATTAGTGTAAGAAGTATTGTTAACTGATGGTGTTAAGAAAAGAAAATGGAATAAATTACAATGCATCAAAAACAAATGAAATGTGTAAAATGTGTTGATTTGGCTGACAAGCAGAAGTGATGGACTTGTTTTCTTGCCTGAACACCAATGATAATTGACTACTGATCAACATCAAGTGTTTGCTCAGCCAGCTGACTAAGCTGGCATGCTTCATTGTAACAAAATCCAGAACAGAATTGGATGGACTTGGCTCAGCATAGATGATTCTGGGTCATTACTTGTGATTTTCTTTGACAAGATACAAGCCAGTGATGAATGATTGAATAAATGATAAAGAAAATATTAGAATATAGAGTTTGTGATTCTGTGTGCTCATAGTTTTTTTTTCTGACAAATCAATGACCTTTGTGGTTTTATCAATTTTAAAGTGTCAAATTTTCTATGTGTGTTTGTGTTTTTTTATAAACATAATCAAATATCTTTGATGTGTAACTGATTACCATGTCAAACATTATTTTTTGATGATGTCATTCATTATTCACCGTGATTATTGAAGAGTGACAAAACATGGTAACTACACAAATAAATAAACTGTTGGCAGTTATTGACAAATAAAATATTCACAAATATTGACAAATAAAATATTCACAAATATTGACAAATAAAATATTCACAAATATTGACAAATAAAATATTCATGAATATTGACAAATAAAATATTCACAAATATTGACAAATAAAATATTCATAAATATTGACAAATAAAATATTCATAAATATTGACAAATAAAATATTCATAAATATTAACAAATAAAATATTCATAAATATTGACAAATAAAATATTCATAAATATTGACAAATAAAATATTCATGAATATTAACAAATAAAATATTCATAAATATTGACAAATAAAATATTCATAAATATTGACAAATAAAATATTCATAAATATTGACAAATAAAATATTCACAAATATTGACAAATAAAATATTCATAAATATTGACAAATAAAATATTCATGAATATTGACAAATAAAATATTCACAAATATTGACAAATAAAATATTCATAAATATTGACAAATAAAATATTCATAAATATTGACAAATAAAATATTCATGAATATTGACAAATAAAATATTCATAAATATTGACAAATAAAATATTCACAAATATTGACAAATAAAATATTCATGAATATTGACAAATAAAATATTCACAAATATTGACAAATAAAATATTCATAAATATTGACAAATAAAATATTCATAAATATTGACAAATAAAATATTCATGAATATTGACAAATAAAATATTCATAAATATTGACAAATAAAATATTCATAAATATTGACAAATAAAATATTCATAAATATTGACAAATAAAATATTCATAAATATTGACAAATAAAATATTCATAAATATTGACAAATAAAATATTCACAAATATTGACAAATAAAATATTCATGAATATTGACAAATAAAATATTCACAAATATTGACAAATAAAATATTCACAAATATTGACAAATAAAATATTCATGAATATTGACAAATAAAATATTCACAAATATTGACAAATAAAATATTCATAAATATTGACAAATAAAATATTCATAAATATTGACAAATAAAATATTCATAAATATTAACAAATAAAATATTCATAAATATTGACAAATAAAATATTCATAAATATTGACAAATAAAATATTCATGAATATTAACAAATAAAATATTCATAAATATTGACAAATAAAATATTCATAAATATTGACAAATAAAATATTCATAAATATTGACAAATAAAATATTCACAAATATTGACAAATAAAATATTCACAAATATTGACAAATAAAATATTCATGAATATTGACAAATAAAATATTCACAAATATTGACAAATAAAATATTCATAAATATTGACAAATAAAATATTCATAAATGTTCACAAATAAAATATTCACAAATATTAACAAATAAAATATTCACAAATATTGACATATAAAATATTCACAAATATTGACAAATAAAATATTCACAAATATTGACAAATAAAATATTCATAAATATTGACAAATAAAATATTCATAAATATTGACAAATAAAATATTCACAAATATTGACAAATAAAATATTCATAAATATTGACAAATAAAATATTCATAAATATTGACAAATAAAATATTCACAAATATTGACAAATAAATGAAATGTTGACAATTATTTGCAAATAAAAGAAATATTGACAATTGTGAAAAAATAAATAAAATGTTCAGAAATATTGACAAGTAAACTGTTGACAGTTATGGACATATAAATAAAATATTCACAAATATTGACAAATAAATCAAATCCTGACAATTATTTGCAAATAAGAGAAATATTGACAATTGTGAAAAAATAAATAAAATATTCAGAAATATTGACAAATAAATGAAATTGTGACAATTATGGACAATTAAATAAAATATTCACAAATGTTAACAAATAAATGAAATATTTACAAATATTGACAAATAAATGAAAAATTGACAATTAATGACAAATAAATAAAATATTTACAAATACTGACAAATAAATGAAATGTTGACAATTATTGACAAATAAAAAATATTCACACCTACATAAGTAAATTTAAAACATGACATAAATGCAATCAAAAACTGTTTGACTACTCTCTTCTACTCATATACATTACATCTATTTCATTTTTCCCATCTGCCATTTATCAAAGTTTCTCATTTTAGTTATTACCAACATTTTATATGCACACACATTTTCAGCATAAATGCAAGTAATTTTGACAAGTATAAATACATGTAATGTCGATTTGATAAAAATTAATATTTTTTATTTTTTCCTAATTCTAGGACAGCTATTAATGCACAAAGTAGTGTCAAAACACCTGCAGGAGGAGTAGTTACAGGTAAGTATTTTTTTTGATCTAATACAATATTTTTGACAATCTAAAAATGTGCTTGCACGATACTGCCAGTCCAGACTGGTGTGGATGTTAGATATTTTAGAGGAAAAAAAAATTGAATCCCCTCATTACATGTTGACTTTCCATAATTTTTTTAATTAATTTCAAGAATATTTATTCAATAAATATATAATTAAAATGTAGGTATTTGATTTCAATTGTACACGTAAATAAGTAAATATTTATTTTGTTTTTCTATTCTAATCTTTTTTACTGAGAAAGTCTTTTAAAAATTCTCCTGAATAAAGTCAGAACAGGAAGATTTATTGAATGTCCTACTGGCTTGTTAGGGCAAGAGCAAACTTGAAGCATTCCCTAGAATAATTGCTATGGAGAGATTCTCGTAGAGCCAAATCAATGTGATATGTCATTGATTCACTGTTGAGGAAGTCCCATGTTATGGAAATAATCACACATCTCTATAGCAATGTATTTTATCGTCAATGTCAATATATCAATGCATTTTTATTGCTTGCTGCCCTTTGCAGACACTGACATATGTCCGGGGTTTGTCACTGTTTCCATTATTAACAAGGGTGCAAAAAATTGTTTTTTAGTAAAATATCAAAACAAAACAATAATATTTTGAAAAAAAAAAAAAAAAATTCGTTGTAGCAAATTCTTTTTTAATAAAGCAAGATGGGGACCGTAATATTAAATGGCAAAGAAGAGAATTATAGCAGCCATGATACATTCTCTGGAAATAAAAAATAACTACTAAAATTAAAAACTGAAAATTTATTTCCAATTGTAAGATTTTAAATTCAATATCGTTTAGCTACGCCATTTTATGTTGAAGATTACACATAGTCGTCTAACAGTATCATGTATTAATGAGAAGTAAGATTCCGTTAAAATTCAAAAAGAAAATTTTATTTCATCTCTATCGAATGTATAGATATAGTTTAATTTTCTGTTTAAACAGTGCCGTCTATTTATGTTGGAACAATAATCGACTGCTTATGTCATGGAACAAACAAAACAAGTAATTTTTTTTAAATAAAAATATATTACATATAAAAAACATTGAATAAACATGTTAAAGATGCAAAATATTTTATGAAAAGAAGGAAGAAAAATATGATTCAATTTCTTTCTCTTTTTCTTTTTTTTTTAAGTTAAAATATTTCTGATTAATTTTGGACTGTAACAAGTTCATCTTCAGAGAGTGAAAGAGTTCTGCTGCCTATTTGGTTTTCTTGCAAGTAAAATCTCTGTGTTGTTATGTCCAAAGCGTGTTGCTGGTAAAAGATGTAAGTGAAGCTTTTTTAGTGTGTGTTCGCTTAAAGGTAGAAGAATTGGTATTTAAGCTCAATCCTTAAATTAGGAATTTAAAAAACATTGGATAAATAGATAAAACTGTTTTTAGGACACATTAAAAATGCAAAATATTTTATTAAAAGAAGGGAAAAAAATATGATTCAATTTCTTTCTATTTTTTTTCCTTTTTACAACAACAACAGCACCACGCCTTGGATATAACAACACAAGGATTTTACTTGCAAAGAAAAAAAACTCAAAAAAATATATTCATCAAAAATATTTCAAATTTAAAAAGGAACAAAAAGAAAGAAAGAAATTGAATTGTGTTACAGTATTTTTGGACTATAATGGGATATGATCCTGCATAATCGGGAGATTCTATTTATAAACGATGCTGCTAGGAACTGACGAATCAAATTAATTCACGTTCTGCTACCAACCAATCAGAAACCAGAATTGCTCCATAAATATTAAACCTTTCTGTAACAATTTCGCATATGTTTTCTCCATCTCAACACGGGAAGAATCTTTTGCTCTGTGGATTCCAACTCGAGAATTGTCTACTGCAAACCAGTCGCCTCTCAGGACTTGCATAGAACAACGAACCATCGGAAACTCTTCTGAAACCAAACATGGCTTACACTTCTAGAAATTGCATTTTTCTTCCTTCTTTTTTTTGCATTTTTAACTTATTCTAAAAACAGTTTTATGTGTTTGTTCAATGTTTTTAAATTCCTAATGTCGCTTCCATGATCTTTAATACAAATTTTTATATTACATATAATTTATTAGTTGACAACTAAATAGAAAAAGTAAATATTATAACAGCTAATGTAAACACATGTAATTTACTAGCTGATATCTAAAGTGATGATGACAGGAACATCTGTTTTGAGCTAGGTTTTCTCATGAGTTGAAATACAAATCAAACTTTAAGCTATTCTTGAACTATTTCCACTGTCCTCATACGGTTCTTTGGTCTGCTTACCCTAAAGAAAGTATTTTTGGAGTTTTGAAGCTGAGATGCAGCATATATGACTCACCCAATGAACCTGACATTACTGCAGCATGATGCATGCTGATGGAAGGTTTGACCAGACTAAAACTTCTGTTTCTGGTATCTTGTTTTGCCATTTGATTTTCATCAATTTATGTAGACAGATCACATGGAAATGGTTCAGTTTCTTAGCATATCTAATACGATCTAAAACCTGCATAAGAGTGGTAAGAATCACAGTTCTGTATATCTGAAATTTGGTGGGCAGTTGAATTCTTCTGTCCCCATACAGTGGATCGCAAGTGTCCAATGGCAACATTAGCCTTGGCTACAATCAACTTCATTGTCTATGTATACTGCTCCTTACAGGATACTACCCAAGTAAGTGAACTTTTCCAAGGCTTTTAGGTTGGTTCTACGAATAGGGATTTATGGCTCAACATATCATTTCCGTGGTGCAGGCTGGTATATTACCTGAGTTTTTTTTATGTTAACAGTCAATTGGAATTTGTTGCAGATTCAATATCTTGCATGTTTGTCTTTATGTTGGCATTAAGAGCCTAATTATTAGCAAGAATGTCTTGTATGATGGTGGAAAACCACATTGACTTTCCAGGAGAAGGTCATCTCCCAAGTTCTTGATTAAACAATTGAGCAGCAGCCTTGCAAGAATTTTACTAGCTATTCTTAGAAGAGAAATTACTCTGTGGTTTTCACAGCTCTGTCTGTTTCTTGTCCTCTTGTAGATATACACTACGGATGCATTTTTGAATTCCTGGAGAAGAGCCTTCACTAAAAATGTGAGAAAGAACTCGTATAGTTTTTTTATCGCTTGATACCACCTGTCTTATATGTCTCTGAGGCTATGTCAGTACAGAGAATATATAATTATTTCCACTGCCAGACAACAAGAGCCACGAAAGCCAACAAACCGGAAGTCCAAGACTTATTATATATTCTCTCACACATTCTGATAATTATATATTCTCTCACACATCTTGAAAATACTTATTGTTCATTGGGATAGGCTTGTTGTGATGACATCCATAGTGAGTATAAATTCCTACTAGTGAGACACCGACTTGGGTTAAGGCTGATTACGATGATCATATCCCTTGTTTGAGACGAAGGTAGGTGCAGTCCACTGTCGGACTTACTTGCAGTTTGCTTCATCTATGATAGTTAATAAGACTTTCTTGTGTGCAGCACATTTGCTCAGTTGGTAGAGTGCTTGCCTTGCATGCAAGAGGCTCGGGTTTCGAATCTTGAGTTCGGATGTGTCTAACTGATGAGCCCAAATGAGGGCGAAACTCGAGTTTTGGACTTCCGGTTTGTTGGCTTTCATGGCTCTTGCTGGCTGCAATGTTGTCTGGCAGTAGAAATAATTATATATATATATATATATATATATATATATATATATATATGTGTATGTATTTATATATATATATAAATATATATATATATATTTATTTATATATATATATGTGTATATATATATTCATTTATATGTATATATGTGTGTATACGTATGTAGTCATTTATTTATTTATTATTTTATATTACTTATATATGTTACAAAACTGAACATATGGAAGCAAGAAAAGGACAAACGAAAAGGCTGAGTTTAAACTTTTATTTAAAGTTAAAACAATTGTAAAATGAATTGTTGAATTTGTCAGAATATGGCAGTGGCAGGACGTTGGTAGAAATGCTGGTTGGTTGTTGATACAAACTCGGCAAAAATCAGTTGATATTGTCAGGCTGTGGTAGGAGCGGTGGCGACAGGTATGTGGCTTTGGTGTTCTGGTGTCTGGAATGCGGGTGGGATGGTAGCAGCTACGGCGACAGCAAAAGAAGAGTAATCTTAAAAGCTGCTGTCCGGTAGTACAAGAGGAGTAATCTTAAAAGCTGCTGTCCGTACAAGAGGAGTAATCTTAATGTCTGCTGTCGCTGTTGAAGGGTTGGTGACTGTGGCTTGCGATGACGATGACGGAATGTAGTTCACTGCTTTATACGCTGGACTGATCTACTTGCTTGTCGAAAAAGTGGTCGTATTTATACTCATGTTGAGGATGTAGTTGTAGACAAGGTGGCTTTTAGTGCTGGTCGTCGTTTTTGTTTTTTTATTTGTGTTTGTTTTTTGTGTTTTAACGTACTGTAGGGGGTCATCTGTTTGAGGTTTGTAGTCATGTGTCATGTCAATTTAAAGCTAAGAAAGTTGAGAATGTGTTCTAGTAGGTATTGTACTGTTACAGTGTTTCATGCGATAATTATTTGTGTATATAGGTATTGCCGTACAGGCGTCAGCTGTGATGTTTGTGCTTTAGATTTAACATTTCTTTTGATGAATGGTTTCCTCTGGCAGCTTTTTTTTGTTGAGGTGAGCTGCAAATTATTCCGTTGATGTATAAGGACATGGTTTTGATGTTGTGTGCATTTTGTTTGAGCATTTATATTGTGTCAACGTACGGAGTTCGTCTTAGCGTCACCATTATTGTCACTGTCACTGCTCCTGCTGGTTTCTGTCTTATTGATGTAAATATAGAGGAATATACGATATAACATATATAATAAGTAATATGAAATAACAAAATAAATAAATACTATTTGTTCATGTCCAAACAAAATATGGGCGATTTTCTAAGATTTTAAAATTTTCTAAAAATCTTCAAGATTGAAGACACTTATAAACTGTATTAGCATTTAAAAATCAACAAAAAATCGTGACTGATTGTAACATTTCCACCCACACAAGATGTAATGAAAAACTGCACTCTTTCTCTCCAAACTAGGTTCTTATATCTGCCTCAAATCAGTCAAGTGGGCTTATAATGTTCTTCACATCTACTTGCATAAACCCAGGTACACTTCTTACATTTTCTTCTCTTTTTTTTTCCATGTGTGAGTGGCAGAAAGAACACACCCTTTGTCTCTTTGCAGTAAGACTATTTGTGACATTACTACTACACTCCTCCCTGATTCTATGATCACACATGAAACATTCGGGAGGTAGTCTTTTACGCCATGTACTTCTTTGCAGTGGTACCATTTCTGGGTCTCCATTAGAAGTATTTTCAGAAGAGGCATCACTTTCATTTATGCTGGGTGCCTGTTCACATGATCTCTCTGTCACAAATCTCTCACTCGCATCCTCTGAAGACATGTCAGAATAGATCATTGGCAGACCTGGTCCCACCATGGGTTGCAGGTCTTTTACATCATATGGCATTCTATCAATGGATATGTTCTGTGCATTGGTAATATTGGTTGTATTTTGTGGTATATCGTCCATGTGGAACCATTCCCTACTCTCAGTCACCTGTTTTGAAGACAGTCTGCTGTTTGTTGTGTGCCAGCACTGATGTTCCATTGATTCCTTTAAGCTATATGTAGTACTGTAAAATCACGCTTTTCTTTTAACGGTTAATTTAAAAAAAAAAAAAAAAAGAAAAAAAGTCTTTTGAACATTGATATTATTAAAACTAAAATTCTTTTCTACAGTTTGCATTTTGGAGACGGAAGTGTTTTTCGAGATAAGTGACTTCTATATTAATCCTACTTTTTATCTTTAGATTCAAATATTAATAACTACATTTTATTTCAGTATTTAATTTATGTATTTCTGTTTTATTAAATGTTTATTTATCTACCAAGTTGATCGCAAAAATAGATTAGGTAATTGTATTCATTTTTAGTTTGTGAGAGGGGAATCTATCACCACACTTTCCCTTAAACACGTCCGTTGGACTTTTAGTAAGTATAATTGTGTTCGTTACAACTCTACTTTCAACCGAGTCGTTGTTTGTTTCGTTCTTTTCTTCTACCTCTTCTTTTACACACGTCCGTTCGCTTTAGTGACTAAAAATCGTCTGTCCTCCTGCTTTCCTTTCCTCATTATTTATCGAACCAGGGTCCGAGATTCCCCGAGACATTTTTCCACATAAAAGCATGCGGGTGCCATCTTGATTCTCAATTTGTGCTCTGCAGGCACAAATGCGCAGCCGCTTTAACGGTAACCCACATCTTTCTCCACACTCCCCCCTGATCTCATGATCACAGAGACGGCAGGGGGGTGGCGATCGCCGCCGTCGGGTGCTTCTGCGAAGGGGGACAGTGCTGCTCTCATCTTCGCGTATGCTCTCATCCACCGCCTGATGGTCGGAGAAGGCGGAAGCTACTGATATCAGAGTCCCTGCTTAATAGGGATGGTGCAAACCAAAGCGATGGCCCACTCATCTCAGAGTCAGAGTCACTCTCATCGTCCACTGGAGGTGGTACATGTGTCGCCGGCTGTAGGTCCCTAACGTAACAGGGTACACCATCAACCTGGACACACTGCTGACTCACCACATCGGTCACTGTGCCCCGTTTATACTTCTCAGTACATCGGTTTCCTGACGGCTTCACCCAGACAGCATCCCCTTTGGCATATCAATTCCGTTCTATCTCAGTGGCCACAGTTGTATCGGGGTGGATTCCTTTTTCTCGAACATGGTACTGATAGATTGCATTTGCAGGCGCTGTTCCTGGAGAGACGCCATCCTTTGGCATGAGATTATACCAGTACACAGCTTCTGCGATGGTGCACTGCTTCCTGGCTGCAATTGTTTTGATGCTGCGATGGCTTCTCTCAGCAATACCATTGCCAGAAGGCACATAAGCGCATCTAAGCTGCAGCCGCACACCCCATTCTTGTAAGAACTGCCTTATGTGATGACTGCAAAAGGCTGGGTCGTTGTCCGTCAGCACTTCATTGGGCGCACCTCTTTCACAGAACACAGATGGTGAATAATGTTGCAAGAGTCCTGGCGCCCGAGGAGTCTCCAGACCGTGAAACGTGTAAGCCCACAATCGATGAGGGTAAGGAAGTGGTTGCCACCGTAGTGTGTGATGTCCATGCCCACTCTCTGCCACTTACCACTCACATCCATCGTGCTGGAGCTGAGTCGATGGATTGGCAGGCCTCGCAACTTTCCACCACTCTCCAGATATCTTTTTTTTCTACTCCTGGATCAATCATCTTCACAAAGTACAATGTCCGCTTCATGCCAGGATATCCACACTGTCGATGAATGTCCATGATGCGCGCTGCATCCACATTACACACAACTGCTGCACATGTGTTTTGCAGATTATCAGAATCTCTCCGAGCACCAGCCAGAAGCTATCATTGAGGGACTCTTGTCAGAGCATCTGCTGTGTTGAGCACAGACCTGATCAACACTACGTCCACGGTCAGGTCGTACTCTGTGATGGTGTCGACCAAGGTGGCAAGTCGTCTTCGAATTAACATCTCATTCGATGCTCATGTTGTCAGCCATGCTCTTCCACTTAATGCATCGGTTATCCACCGATGAGTGCATGCCGAGTCAGTCATGATATGTAGAACCTTGGCTTGCCATTGAAGTGCCAAGTTAACGCCCTTCAATATGGCATCAAGTTCGGCCAGGTTTATGTACCTTGAATCATTCTCTGGCCGAAGCCAACAGGCATCTTCAATAATGGAATCATTAACTGCAAGGGTAACTCCAAGGGCCAGTGAACTAGCATCCACCCAGACCATGAACTCATTCCCGCTGACGCACCACTTTCCCTGAACGGGGTCATCACTGGTCACCCTGGACACAGTCTCTGTCAGGATGCTCCTTAGGGTGACATCATGTACTGCATCGTCCCATCCCGACGACACGGCTGTTGCACATCTTTTTATAGCTGCCACGGCCACCCTGAGCCAACCGCATACAAGGAAATGGCCTACCATCTTTCCACAAAGCGAAAACACTGTTCGTCGAGTGATATTTGATGGGACCTTGGGGACGTGACTTCCTCTTCTCCAGCAAAGTCCCTCCTTGCTATTGCGCACGTGCAGGCCGAGAACTTTTGCTCCATCGCACAGATTCTCTGGTTCCTTACATGTCAGTCCAAAGCTCTCAAAGTGCATTCTAACCGATTGCGCTGACATGAGGCTCTCATTGATGAATATATCATCGATGTATGAGGATGTTGTCTGTTGCATTGCCTCATCTTGCTGCCGGATAGCATGCATGATTGCTGTCATAATGCCTGGTGCC
Organism: Euprymna scolopes; assembly: GCF_053919585.1. NCBI lineage: Eukaryota > Metazoa > Mollusca > Cephalopoda > Sepiida > Sepiolidae > Euprymna > Euprymna scolopes. The sequence goes on along the minus strand of NC_136511.1, from coordinate 94,774,516 downwards.
ACATTTAGACCGAACCCTAGCCTGGTTAGACAATATCGGGTTCCTCCAATTTCCACAGTCTGAAATGGCAACAATTTCCTCTCAATGCGTATTTGCAGATAGGCTCTGCGTAGGTCCAGAGTTGCCACGTTCGATACCTGCTGTCGCCACTCCCTTAATTTGAGTGCACACACATCAGCCCTTGCCGTATATGGGTCGACATGCTCATTGAGCTCACGGTAGTCTAGGACGGGGCAGACCTTTTGTTTGGTCTCTGTACGACGGCCATCAAGGGAATCAGCCCTCGCGGGGGGGGGGGGGGGGGGGAGGCTCATCCTCTGGGTATGGAAGAAGCCAGCCATTGTCGATCCACGTCTGCAGTTCTTCTTCATACTTTTCCCTTAGCCACATGAGTGGGGGATATTCCGATAACCGGTTCCGCAAGGATAGTGGTGGCTGATCGTTTGACCACTTCCAAGACGCTGTCAATGCATTGGTGTTTCTATCATACTCTGCACGAAAGTCAGGCTCGTCGAGAGTTATGGCAGCACAAACGTGTTCCTCACATCAGAACTGTACCTTGCCGGTTCTGTCCACAGTAATTCCACCCAGTTGTGTAGGTCGTACCTGAGAAGCTCTCCCTCCACAACCAGGGCTCGCACGGCTACTGCAGGCCCGTCGTTGATGCTTGCGCAGATAATGCTCACCCCACAAGAGGCTAGTGAACTTCCGCCTACAGTTATTACCGGAATTCTCTCTGCTTTCCAAGTGGCACAGCATATCTTGCTCACGAGACTGTGGGTGCACCCAATGTCCACAAGCGCAAGGCGCTCGCTTCCATTAATGTGTATGCTTACAGTGGGTAGCGCCCTGCTCAATGACAATCTGGGGAGAGGACTGGTGCTGTAGCTTCTTCCCCTTGCCCATTTCCCTGACAGGTGCGGGCAAGGTGTCCGCGTTTTTTGCACTTGTAGCACTGCAGCCCATCAAGTTTCCGAGTTGGTTGACATGACGAAAGACAATCACGGGCCAAATGGTTGGGTCCTCCACACTTATAGCAGGTTGTAGCTGTGCCCAGGTCCTGCAATCCAACCTGTGATGGTTGTACAGCTGCCGCTTGGTCTATAGTGTTAGGGCTTTTCTTTAGTATTGCTCGTGCCCGCACCAATACTTGGGATGAGGCACGGAGCAGATCTTCCACACTCTTAGGTAATCCTGCAACAAAGGCGCACACCAAGCCTTTGTCTGACATCCCTCCAAAAAGGACCGATAGATTTTTTAGTTCAGCCAGATACACATCCACCGTTTCCCTGGGATGTAATTTTCGGGCCACGAATTCCTTCCATGCAGTAACTGGATCTAATGTAAATGCTGTAAAAAGGGCGCACTTGATGCAGGCGAAATCTGTTTTCTTCTCATCAGCCAACTGCTGGTATACTGCATATGCTCCCCCAGTGAGGCGCATTGGGACCACGCATTCCATACGCTTCACCCTACTGAGCTGACATATTAATTCTGCTTTTTCCACCCATTCCTGCACTGAGTGATCAGTGCTACTGCCATCAAACAGGGGAATTAGCTTGGGGTCAAATCCTGACGTCATGCCGGAATAGCTTGTGTTCGTTACAACTCTACTTTCAACCGAGTCGTTTGTTTCGTTCACCACACTCTTTTCTTCTACCTCTTCTTTTACACACGTCCGTTCGTTTTTTTATCTGGGCTGACGTTATCTGCCTGATAATCAGGGACCCGAACCTTGGATTAACCACTAAGGAGGCTGTCCTATCAGCAGGTGCAAAGTACTGGGGCTGCTGTATTGCCATTTGAGGTTGAAACCCAATTACAGAAGACTAAACCAGACCTTTTATTTTTAAGTGAAACTGGCATTGGACAAGCTATTTCCCTAGAAGAGTTCGCAATTAAAGGATACTCTAAGTTAACTTCTAAATCTGACCCACAAGATCGCCATGGGCATGGAATATGTGCCTATATTAAAGATGGCTTTCCATGTGGTAGGGACATCTCCAGACAAGACTCTAACTTACCCTATATGTGCTTCTGGGTTGCATTAGCTCACACTACTGCATTTATATTTACTCTCTATCGCCCCCACAACAGCGGAGTTACTATCTTTAAAAGCATATCTGAGAAAATTGACCAAGTCCTATCTACTTATCCTTCAACTAACATTCACATATGTGGAGACTTCAATGTTCACAACGTGGAATAGTTGACCCACTCAAACAAGACAGCTGATGAGGGGACGTTCTGTCATGATTTCTCTATTGATTATGACCTCACTCAGATTGTTCACGAACCCACCCGTGTGCCCGACAATGATGACCAGTATGCAAGTCTACTAGACCTGTTTCTCACAACTTGCCCTGAACTATGTTCAGTTTCTGTTGTGTCGCCTCTTGGATCTTCCGACCACTCTGTTGTATCAATTAAGATAAAAATGAAATGTAATAAGTCCCCAGACGTACCTCTCCATCGTACAGTATATCGATACACTAAGGCTGACTGGGATAGCTTCCATACATTTATATCGGATCTACCTCTGCATTCCATGTTTAAAAAGGATGTGTCCTCTATAGTATCAGACCTGACGGAATGGTTAATTGTAGGTATAGACCATTTCATACCCTCGAAAAAGTTCCAGCAAAAACCTAACAGCCAGCCATGGTTCTCTCCAGAATGCACTGCTGCCATTGCGCATAGAAATCACTTTTTCCATTGCTTCCAATGTAATAGATGTATGGAAACTAAAGCCGCTTTCAGAACTGCCAGCAACCATTGTCAGAAAATAATAAAGAACACAAGAGAGTTGTATGCTCAGTCCGTAAAGTCCAAAGTAGCTGAGCAGTGGCTTGGCTCCCACCAGTTTTGGCAAATAGCAAATACAATCCTGAACAGAAGCATGTGCTCTATCCCAACTATCATCAATGGACCTGAGGTAATCGCGTCAGAATCAGACAAAGCCAAACTCTTTGCCAAGAAATTTGCAGCTAATTCTACCCTTTGCGACCAAGGCCGCCAACCCCCAATATTTCCTCCTGTATCAGAACACACGCTATGTGATATAAAACCTTGACTCCAATAAAGCAACCGGCCCTGACGGTATTCCAATTATAGTACTCAAAAAACTTCAACCAGAATTAGCGCCCATGCTTACAAAACTGTTTAAACCTTGTCTGATGGGAACATCACCCTGGAAAATCTCATCAGTATACCCTGTATTTAAGAATTCAGGTGATCGCTCATCCCCCTCTCAATACAGGCCAATAAGTCTCTTGTGCATCATGAGTAAGTTGCTGGAATCTGTGTTAAATACAGAAGTAATCAACCATCTAAACAAAAATAACCTTCTTAGTGACACTCAATATGGTTTCCGTTCTGCTAGATCTACAGCAGATGTGCTTACAGTTATATCTCATAGGATTAGCAAATCTCTCGACGGAGGCAACCTTACTAAGGCAATTGCTCTTGACATATCAAAGGCCTTTGATAGGGTATGGCATAAAGGTTTACTTCACAAGATCTGTAGCTATGGTAAAGCTGGAAATGTTTCTCAGTTATTAAATCATTTCTTTCTGATAGGTTCATAAGAGTAGTAGTTGAGGGGCAAAAAGAAGTGTAAGCCATTTTGAGTTTCAGAACAGTTTCAGATGGTTCGCTGTTACACACAAGTCCTGGGAGGTGACTTGTTTGTAGTAGACAGTTCCACAGAACAAAATATTCTTACCGTGTCGAAACCCAGGAAAAGAACATCTGAAATTGCTCCAGAAAAGGTTTAATATTTATGAAGCGATTCTGGTTTCTGATTGGTTGGTAGCAGAACGTTAATTAATTTGATTCGTCAGTTCTTAGCAGCATCCTTTATAAATAGAATCGTCCGACTGTGTGGATGTCCAGAATATTGCAACATCCTCCCTATTTTTTATAATGGGGAAGTCCCTTGTGTTTGTTCTGCTTAAAAATAAATATATATTTTTATATTTACTTAGACATAACAAAAATTAGAAATCATTTGGATCTTATAATTTTAGCATTTAAAAAGACGCCATTTTTAATTGTGTTCAAATGTCAAAAAGGAAAATTACAAAGTTTTTTTTTTTTTTTTTTTTTTCAGCAAAAGTATTAGTTACGCATTAGTAGGTTAAAGTGTTAATGCAAATAAAATGGATACAGTTTAACGTCTTGTCCAGGACTATGTTTTTCTTTTCTTTTATTTTTTTTTATTTTTTTTATATATTGAAATCTATATACTAAGCATTATCCCTAGGGTTTTCCGCTAATATTCATGCAAAAAAGTAAGAGCCTTCTCATAAGTGGAACTTCGCTGGTCTGTATTTTCAATACATAGAAATCTATATACATACAGGGCAGTGAAAGAGAAAAAAAAAAATTATTCAGTCAAATTCACCTACAAGTTTTGAGAAAAAACGTTGTAGCTTTATCCGTATCGCCGGTTTCGTAAATACATCAGCGATATTTTGTTCTGATGATATGTAATTCAAAATAATGGATTTCTTTTTTATCCCGTTTTCTACGAAATGGCATTTTATATCCATATGCCTAGATCTCTCGTTTTCTACGAAATGGCATTTTATATCCATATGCCTAGATCTCTCATTTTCTACGAAATGGCATTTTATATCCATATGCCTAGATCTTTGGTTGATCATCCGTGCTCTGTGCTAAGACTATACTGGCTTGATTATCACAATTAATTACCACGGGGCTTGTAATCAATTCTGGCTCTAAAATAGTCTTCAGGATATTTTTGAGGTAGAGTGTTTCTTGGGTCGTGTGTGTGATCGCGATGAATTCTGCTTCACACGTAGAGAGAGATACAATCTGTTGCTTTTTAGATTTCCATGAAATAATAGGCCCATTTTCTGAGAGTCTGAAACAATATCCAGATACACTCCTGCGATCTTCTTCGTTTGCCCAGTCTGAATCCGAAAAACCTTCTAATTTTAGGGGATTTCTTGATTTTCTAAATACTAACTTCTGCTCCTTAGTTCCTTTTAAATAACGTAGGACTTGTTTAGCTCTGTTTAAATCCTTCATTGTCGGTCATGATAATTTTTGTGACAGTTTTGTTATTGTATAGCATATGTCGAGCCTGGTTGCAGTCATTAAATATATAAGACTACCTATAATTTCACGATATTGTGTGTCATTATTTCAGATTCTGTGTGTATATTTTTTATTAATACCATTTTTGACCGGTATAGAGCGTTTCTTGCACTCTCCCATTCTAAATTTTAATAGTATTTTGTCGATGTATCTCGATTGAGTCATCGTAACAAGTCCTTTGCTTTGAGTAAATTCTATCCCCAGAAACCAGGATATTTTGCCAAGATCGGTCATTTTGAATCTTTTACTTAATTTGTTCTTAACATCAGTTGACATGTCACACATGATGCGATTAAAATATAATCGACCCACAAAACCAAAATCAGTAGTTTATCGTCTTTGTGTTGGGTATATAAACAGAGGTCTACAGCGCATTGTCTAAATTGTTGTTTAATAATATAATCATGGAATACTGTGTTCCAACACTGAGCACTCTGCTTTAGGCCATATTATGACTTGTTAAGTCGCCACACGCTATTTTTAGTTTTCATTATAAATCCCTCTGGAGGGGCAACACAAATTTCACAGTCCATTGGGGCATTCAAATAAGCATTTTTTACGTCCATTTGATGGATGTTTAGGTCATATTGTGATGCGACCCGCAGTAAAACTCTGATTGTCGTTAGGTTTGCGGTTGGCGAAAACGTAGAAAAGTATTCTTTACCGTAAATCCGAGAGCACCCCTTAGCAACAAATCTTGCTTTGTACTGTTCTACGCCTGATGCTGTACTCTTTTTTGTAAAGACCCATCTGGTAGAAATAACATGTTTATCTCTTGGGAGAGGCACTACCGTATAGGTATCATTTTTGGTTAAGGCATCTATTTCTTTTTTCATGGCAATTTTCCATTCTTCACAATGTTCTGAATTAATTGCTTCGTTGAAGCTTTTTGGCGCATTTTCCATTGAATAGCAATAGTCGATTTGATAATCCTTTATATTGTCGACCACAAAAAAATCGGGTCGTCTTCTATTTCTTTCGGGATATCTCGACTTTATCATCATCATCATCATCATGGACACTCTCGTCTCCGTCATTTTTATTGTTTTCGTTTGTTCTAATTATTTGAGGTAATATAATTCCATCCTCTTCATATGACGGGTTTTCGTCTGTAAAATTAAACGTGTCTGTGAATTTTACACACCGGATTCTTTTTATTTTACTTATTTTTTTTCGGGAAAAAATATTAAATTGGCTGGACTGTTTTTATCGTATCCAAGAAATATACCTCTGTCAGCTTTAATACTCAATTTACTTTTTTTCTCTATATATGCGAAGCAAGTTGAACTAAATATATGCATTCTGCTTAAATTTTTTTTTTTTTTTTTTTTTTTACCGCAGAAAGATTCATATGGAGTTTTAGATAGTGTTTTGTTAAAGCACCTGTTGCGTATATAGGCTGCCGCCATAAGTGCATACGTCCAGAGGTTTTTAGGGAGTTTTGATTCAATGAGTAGGCATCTTGCCATTTCAAAAAAGTGTCCGCCACACACGTTCAGCAGTCCCTTTTTGGTGTGGCGATCTAGGAGCTGATGTTTCATGCCTGATATGATGGTTAATTAGTAAAAATTCAAAATCTTTATTGGTGAATTCCGTACCGTTGTCAGAGCGAATACACTTGATTTCACCATGTCGGCTAGATATTTCTTAGTTGCTAGCAGGGTATCAGATTTATTCTTTAAAAAATAAACCGTTATTAAACCTGAATGATCATCTACGAAATTCAACACATATCTATAATGCTCTCTGGCCATCGGTTCTACGGGACCGTTCAAATCACAATGCACCATTGATAGGATTTTTTTTTTTCTGGTATCTTGCTTTGATAGTTTGTCATTTTCCCTTGCGTACAGACGTCGCAGTTGAAGGTTTTTGATGTTTGTATTTGCATTCCATCAACTACAGTCGGCAACTTTTTGATATCAGGAATATTGCAGTGTCCAAGAATTTTATGCCATGTCTGTAGATCATGGCAGGCGGTTTTTGATGGGACTACGCTATTTAAATAATATAGTCTTTCATTTTCTTTAATGTCGAATACAGTTCCATTCAGGTATACCAGTTTTGGGGCTAAAGTTTATATTTGCACCTTGTTTTGTGGCAGCTTGCACAGAAAATATATTTTGTTTAAATTTTGGGATTAGAAGAGCGCTTTCTAGAATACAGAAACATAGTTCACGTTTATTGTTCTTTAGCGAGATTTTCGCATTGCCTCTTTTCAAAACGATATCATTGACTCGACTCCCGTCAGCTAGTTCTACAAAATGATTTTGTGGCTTAAAGTTGGGGTCAAAATTGATAAAATCAGATTCCTTTGTAATCACATGTGCCGTGGCCCCACAATCGAGAGGAACATTATTATTGCTTGTTGACGCATCAAATGTACACAAAAACAAAAAATGTATGTTCGCTAACAGAGCTCTCTACATTTTTAATGTAGTCGCCATTTTGAGTCCTGTATCTACATTGGAAACTCTTGTGATTAGGTCGTCCACAATTATAACAAATAATTTTTGTACTTTTCTTAGGAAAAAACCTGCTTTTGGCAAAGTTGCGTTTTTTATTCTTGGCATGGGTATAATTCGATTTTGGTGTTTTTATGTGTGTATTTTTAAATTTCATGATATTTGTGGATTCGTTTTTTTTTTCTGTGATCATTTTTTCAGTTTCTTCGTAACTTCTGAGTGCTACCTTGAATTGGCTAAAAGTCATGGGTTTTTCTTTCTATAAATAATGCTCTCTCAATATGTTTAATGCTTTGCAGCCGTCGTCCAGGGCTTCTCTCATTACCAGTGATAGACTTCAGTCATCTAAACACTGTATTAATTCCGTAAAGACAGTTGCATTCTTTTCAATGAAGTCGTGGTCGTTTCTGTTTTCAGGTTGTGTTTCTAGTACTTTGTGTACCTTTTGGATTCGTAGATATCCCAGAAATTTAACTTGCCACAATTCGAACTTTGATTCGGATCCATCAAAATAAAAACGCACGCTGGGCACATAACCTCTAGAAGTGTAAGCCATTTTGAGTTTCAGAACAGTTTCAGATGGTTCGCTGTTACACACAAGTCCTGGGAGGTGACTTGTTTGTAGTAGACAGTTCCACAGAACAAAATATTCTTACCGTGTCGAAACCCGGAAAAAGAACATGTGAAATTGCTCCAGAAAAGGTTTAATATTTATGAAGCAATTCTAGTTTCTGATTGGTTGGTAGCAGAACGTTAATTAATTTGATTCGTCAGTTCTTAGCAGCATCCTTTATAAATAGAATCGTCCGACTGTGTGGGATAGTCTACGCTGCGATTATTTTGTAAGTTTGTTATCTCCTCTTTGTCTTTTTCCTTTTCTTCCTCTTTACTGAGCCGGATTTTTTTCTACACAACTTTTTTCCCCTCTCCTACTGTTTTTACTGTTATTTATAACAGTTTTTGAACTTTTTAACCGTTTTTAAACGGTTCGGCTATGGCCGCTTCTGCGAGCCAAACGCCTGTCATCATCAATATGGAGACGGAGAACGGCGCAGCTGCAAACCCGTGGACCAAACCCCCGAAAGTCGACATTGACATAGACCAGTTCATAGAGAAGGCAAAACAATGCCTAGACAAAGTCACCCACACCGGACTTATAGTCGATATACCGAAACTCGAAGAGATCAACAAGAGATGCCTTACACTATTCGTCGTGGATAGAAAGTCCAAAAAAGTAATACGAGCCTCAGTCGACATCATCCTAAACCTACTAGCTAACGCAGGATTGAGACCCTTACGCGTCATCAAATGTAAGGGGTACAACATGTGGAGCGCTCTCTTCAACACCGCGCAGGAGTGCCTCACTATTTCCCAAAAGGAAATCATCACCCAACAACACATCCTCAGAACAGAGTACATAGGCAAGAGACGCACCACAGTCTCGGTTTTCCACGTCCCGCACCACATTGACGGCGAACAACTTGGTGCCTTCTTCTTAAAATTCGGGGAGATGGTCCACATGGAAGTGGATGAGTTCCACGGAGTATGGAGCTTTGACATACTCCTCAATAAAGAGGATTTTATGAGTATACCGTTCTTCTTAGAGGTTGGCGAAGAGAGACTACCTATAATAGTGGCCGGCAGACGTCCCACATGTTGGAACTGCGGGGAAATCGGACACCTAACATCCGAGTGTCCACTCAAAAAATCCCCACCAAACCAAAAGAAAACCACAGGCCAGCACTTAGGAACCAGCATGCCAAGTATCCCCAAACAGCCAGCTGACGAAGCGACCAACGACACCCTGAAGAGAGAACCCTGGCAGATCGCTCCCGGCAAAAAAACCCCTGGACGCCTCTCCCTCGACCAGATGAGGGAGGAAGCCATGCTGCAAAAAGACCCTGGTAGGGAAAAGTACCTTGAAATTTTAAATTTAAAAAAAAAACTGGACCTTCAAAAAAAACAAATACCCCAATCCCCATGTAAATCACCTCCACCCAAAAACATGAAGCTAATCACCAGTTCCCCCTCCCCCTCTACATCCAAAACTCCTTCCCCGTTCAAAATGCCTCCTCCAGTCACATCTCCCGTCCCTCCAAAAACACCCAAACTAATACCACTAAGCCCCATTAAGAAAAACAAATCCTCCATTCCTGTCCTAGCTACCTCTAAGTCCCCTCATAATACCCCTCCCACTTCGCCTGATAAAACCTCGACTAACCCTATTAACATGGACACCACCCCCGCAATTGATATAAAGAAAAAAACCCTCTACCTCCCTGGAAAAGATATCTGCATATTAAATGCTGCTGCATTGAACAACAACAAAAATTTTAAAGGTGCTGACCTTAGCAAGTTAATCGATTTCAGGGAGATAGGGGGGAAGCTAATAGACACCCCCACCAATTTCCCCAATGCAAAACGGGTTTTGACCGTTATTAGGAAGAAAGAAGAAGCCAAGGACCTATGGCAAATGCTGAAGGAGGCAAACAAGACCTTCAATCTTTCCCCTCCCATAGTAATATTCAAAGACTCTGACATAAAAAGCCTAAAAAAATGTTGTGTTGGGAGGGTCCCGGTAAAAATGCACCCCTCCCTGTATAGGATAGTCAAACTAACCTATCCCCTGCATGTCGGCGGTATCTCTCGTGATGGACTCATCGATACTGCGATGGGTACCTATTCCCTCACGAGAGCTGTCGGCACGCTCACGACCGCGATGTTCGTTTCTGGTACTCAACCCTAAGGCACAATCATGGATCTCAAGCTTGCAAGTGTGAATGTCCGAGGGCTAAGGGCCGACTCGCGAAAATGGCGCTTGAGTTTGGACCTGCAGCACCTCGGAGTGGATATTTGCTGTGTGCAGGAAACCCATTTTATTCCTGGTGACCATTTACGTGCGCTGTATAAGACCTTTAAGGATTACTCAGCGTACTTTAATTCTCACTCTAGAGGGGTCTCTTGGCTAGTTAAAAGGTCTCTAGATGCGTCGCGTGACCCGTGCTATATGGATCCGGAGGGAAGACTATGCGTTTTGGATGTTACCATAAAGGGTAGGGCATTACGTCTTATTGGGGTTTATGCGCCCAATAGCCACGTTGAGCTGGCTGCCTTTTTTCGGCGAATCGAGCAGTTCATGGATACTTCTCGAACGGTTATCTTAGCGGGAGACTGGAACGCGGTCCTGGATCCCGAGTTAGATCGTTTTGGGTTACCTTCTAGGGGTACTAACAGAGATCGGGATGCTGTTTTATTTCGTGATTTTGTGGATAAGTTTGATCTTATCGACAAATTCCGAAATGAAAAGCCCCGTGACTTAGTGTGGACTTGGACAGGTAGACGCGGCTCCGGTTCGGTACAGCTCTCGAGCTATATCGACCGGTTCTTAGTTAGGAGAGTCGATGTAGGAGTATTGAATTGTCCAAGTTTCCACAACATAGTTTACTCGGATCACAGACTTGTCCGTGTACGGGTAAACTTAGATAGACCTAAGCCTAGATTAGCCGGTTACTGGAAGCTCAACACGTCGTTATTCGATGTGAAAGGCTTCCGGGAAGGGCTATTACTAACCATACAGCGGGAACTGACGGGGGCAATTATAGGGAATAGGTGGTGGGTAAAAATTAAGGAAGCCATTAGGTCCTTTTCTGCCAATTTTAGCAAAAGACTCAACCTAGAATCTAGGGCAGCTAAAGCGACACTAGAATCTAGATTAGATCGGGCGGTGGAGGAGGGGGATAGTGCTAGCGTTAATTTAATTAAGGCTCAGCTTGCCTCCCTTACTGAAAAGGAGCACCAAGCTTTAGCGATTAGGGCTAGGTTAAAAAGAATGCCCCAGGAAGCAACATACATGGCCGCTGAACTGCGTGCAGAGGAGCTGAGGCAAGCGGCCGATAGGCACATCGCTCGTGTCACATTGCCGGACGGGCATACCATGACCACAAACCAGGGTGTGCTGGAGGCGTTTAGATCTCATTTCCAGGAGCTTTTTTCTATGGAACCCGGTCTGTCATTAGAACAGTTCGACACCTATTTGGCTGACTTTTCTCGTCTTTCGACGACCGAAGCGGCTAGGTGCGAAGGTGGCATAACGGAGGATGAAGTCATTGAAGCCTTAAGCGGGTCGGCCTTAATAGGTCTCCGGGGATCGATGGTCTGCCCTACGAAGTGTATTTGAGGTTGTCGCACATCTTTGTCCCTTTGCTGACGGTTTTGTTTAACTCATGATTTAGGAACGGCTCAATCCCCAAGTACTTTACCATGGGTGTGATAAAGCTTGTTCGTAAAAGCAAAGATGGTGGGGATGGGTTAGGTAATTTCAGGCCCTTAACGATGCTTAACGCAGAGTTAAAGATTTTGGCCAAGATTCTCGCAAATCGTCTGCAGCTTGTCCTGGCTCGTCTAGTTAGCCCCGAGCAAACGTGTGCCGTGAAGGGCAGGACAATCCAGGATAACTTGCACACGATACGCCTGATGATAGAAAAAGTCGACACTGAGGCCGCGCTGATCAATTTAGATCAGTCCAAAGCCTTCGATAGGGTTGATCATCGGTACTTGGGGGCTGTTCTGTCGGCGGCCGGTTTTGGCCCGCAATTTCACTCGTGGGTTCATCTTCTCTATGCTAACCCCGCGGTGATGGTAGAAGTAAATGGGAGGAGGTCGAGACCCTTCAGTTTGTCACGTTCTATTCGTCAAGGGTGCTTGTTATCACCCATGCTGTACGCAAGCTAAGGGTGAACCCGGTCCTACGCGGAATCACTTTGCCAGGTGCGGATGCCCAGGTAAAGTACTCCGCCTACGCCGACGACGTAACTGTGCTTGTAACGAGCAGTGCTGAGATTAGTGTCGTCGGTGTAGAAATCAGATTGTATGAAACGGTAACAGGGGCCAAAATTAACTGCGACAAGTCTTCGGGTTTGCGCATCGGTGCCTGGAGGGGTATGCCCCTTCAGGGACCCTTTAGTTGGAGCGACGGGCCGTGCAAGATACTCGGCGTCTGGTTTGGTCCTGACCTCCAGCTGGAGAAAAATTGGTCGGAGGTTCTGAAAGCGGTCCGATCCGCAGCTGCGCTGTGGATCAGTAGAAACCTTTCATTAAAGGGGAGAGCGGAGGTGTGTAATACCCACATCTATCCAATCTTCATTTATCGTCTATCAGTGCTTCTAATCCCGTCAGATACACTGCTTTATCTGCAGAGGGCTCTTTTCAACTTTCTTTGGCTTGGAAGGTCTGTCGCGATGTCTGCTATCTACATCCTTCTGAAGGCGGTCTAGGTATGCCAAACGTGGAGATTCGACTCCACACATTACGGCTCTACTATCTAGATCGAATGTGCACACAAGATAGAGAAGACGGTGCCCTCTGGATGGAGGACACCAAGAAAGCCTTTCCGGCTTTGAGAGGGGTGCACGAGTCTCAGGGCGAGGCACACAGGTTGCCCCGAGGTGAATGCCTCTTCTACCGCGAGTGCCGGCGCGCGCTGAAGTTCCTCTTAAGAGTTAAGGAAAGCCTCTCCAACGCTCTGCTGTTGTCCCGAAAGGCATTATATCGGGTATTAGTGAGGGGATCCGTAAGGGATGTTATTGGTGAGGGGCTCCCTTTGAGGAAGGGGCAGCTCCGCTCAATCTGGCCTTGGGCGCCTGGGTCGGGATGCCTCACTAATAACGAGGCATCCTTGACCTGGCTGGTAATTCGAGATGGTCTCTGGGTCGGTAAGAGACTTCACTCAGCTGGCTTGGCAACTTCGCCTATTTGCAAGCGATGTGGCGATGAGGTCGAGACTTTATGTCACGCCTTCGTCTACTGTCGCATCGTGGTGCCGCTGATTGAGTTTGTTACAGGTCTCATGGTTCGCATACTGAACATATCGTCATTAACTTTGGTTCCTATCAATGTATGTAGCAATTGGGCTCCGACAACGGATAGGATTAGAAAAAGAATTGTGTTTGACCTTGCTAGCAGTTATGAGAGGTGTTATTTGGAAAACACGTATGAGAGTGGTCTACGGATCTGAGGACTTCGCTCCCCTCGACCTTATACGAATCTTCCGTTATCATTTGAGGAGTCGTATCAAGGCCGAGAGAGTTAGACTCTCTTCGTCAGACTTTGTTGAAAGGTGGGTGTCAGTTGCGCGTGTGTGTCGGGTGAGAGAAGCAAGTCTTGACTGGTTCTTGGATGTCCCTTAGGTAAAGAATTTTGAGTAGCAAAAACGAACGTCAGCTACGACTCGTTTAAAGTCAAGAGTAGGTCTCGGTTAAGGCATAATTAGGACAATTTTCTAGGCTCTTGTGTTCATAACCTAATTAGTGTGTGATAGAGACCATTAGGCCCCTTTTTAAGTTTGTCCCTTTTTTTTTTTTTTTTTTTTTTAGCTCCGTTCCCTCCCCAATTTAGGGGACAGATCGCTTGATTCGTCAGAGATGCGGGTCTCCTTTCGAAGTTTTCGCAAGAGGTGTTGTAATAAAGCGTTCGGACCCGCATCACCTTTTCGACTGGCGAATCAGCGCACCTGCCACAGATTAGTAACAGGGGGGTCTTTTGTTACTAACATTGTATATATCATTCCTTTTTCTGTATTATAAAATTTTTATATCCCAAACCCCCCTTTTTTTCTTATGGGTTTTAATTAGCTTATCATGGTATGATGTTCTTATGGTGAATGACGAATGATGTATACGCTGATGGATGTATAGTATGAATGTGGTATTGTGGTGAAAGTAGAGTAAATGTAGGAACTAGTTAGGTTAGATTAGTTAGCTTTAGTCAAAGAAGACCGCCCTTCTCCCTCCCCCATGTTCGGCCTTGTGCCAAATTTTTCTAAAAATAATACATTGTATATATTTTTTGAGAATAAATATTTACCCCATTAACATGTCCAAAATATTGCAACACAGAAGCTCACAGTATTAATGCTGGAGTCCCTCAGGAGTCCATTCTGGGCCCAACTCTTTTCCTGATCTACATTAATGATCTTCCAAATCATTTGTAGACATTTATGCTGATGATACTACCATTTATGGTAGCACATCTTAGACAGTAAACGATCAAGTTCTCTCCAATTCTCTCTCCTCTGATCTTGAGCACGTGGTACAATGGGGAAAGGAGTGGCTGGTTACTTTTAATGCATCTAAAACCAAGCTTTTTTCGTTACATCATCAACACTCTGATCCACATCTTGCATCAATTGAAATGAATGACTCTCGTCTTCAGGAGGCCTCAAGTTTTGACAAGCTTCTGGGCTTGACCATTACTCCTGATCTTAAATGGAACACGTACATCAAATCTGTTGCCAAGGCCGCTGGAAAAATGGTGGGATCTTTCTATCGATCCAGTAGATATCTCACTGCTGATGCAATTCTCTATCTATATAAGAGCCAGGTACGTCCAAGGATGGAGTACTATTGCCACATCTAGGCAGGAGCTGCTAGAAAGGACTTGTCCTGCCTTGATAGAGTTCAAAATAGACTCTGTAGCCTCGTAGGAGATGTCCTTTTCTCTTCCCTGCAACCTCTATCTCACAGAAGAGATGTTGCGAGTTTGTCTCTGATGTATCGTTATTTTCATGGAAAGTGTTCGACTGAGCTTCAGTCTATGGTCCCCCCTCGCCAAATTTTCACAAGAAACACTCGTCTAGCTGAAAACACTATCAATAATTCCCCCAACTCTTTATCTGTGCCTAAACCTAAACGTATATTCCATGAACAAAGCTTCTTTCTTAGAACTGCATGCCTGTAGAATTGTCTTCCGTTTTCCTGCTTTCCAGCTGACTACAATATGGTTGTCTTCAAGTCTAACGTAAACAAGTTCTTGATAAGCCGTTCCATATAAGTTAACAAATTTACTGAATTGATTACTATATTGTCCAATTTCTACTGTACACTCTTTAATCCTTATCCTCGAGTTGCCTCTTGGCCTTGATAATGTGTTGGTGCCTGTGTAAAAAAATTTTTTTAAAAAGTCACATAATCCAACCAATCATCTCTAAAACTTAAACCTGGCAACAATTAAAAAATAGTTTTATACTTAATTTGATGAAATTCCCACTACTTATGTTTACTACGCTATAATCACAATGGCTAATGTATACTCATTAACCCTTATCCTCGAGTGGCCTCTGGGCCTTGATAAGTGGTGATTCCTGTGTAAAAAAAAAAAAAAAAAAGGTGCTGTGGTGGGGTCATGTAATCCTTAGGCATTACATTGTACCAATATACTGCTTCTGTACACTGTTTTCTGGCGGTAATCAGTTTTACAGTTCTGTGACATTGCTCGATAATACCAGAGGGCACGTATGCACAGCAGAATCAATTTCCAAATTTCTATTTATCTAGGAAAGTTTTAAACAAACTGCTCTCTGAAAGACAGTTTCATTATCGGTCAGAATCTCTGTTGGTGGGCCTGCTCATAGAAGAGCATCTTCAGTTGGGTTGATTACATTTGTTGCATCTTGCCAAGGAAGGCTAGCAAACCGAGTGGGACCACAATCAATCAATGTCAAAAAATGAACCCCATTACAATGGGTAATATCCATTGCTAACATGTGTCATGTTTGTTTAACATTTAAAACACCCTCTAACCAGTGTATGAGTGATGGATCGATTGACTGACAGTCTTCATATTCTCTGACAACAGTTTTCAAAGCAACCCTAAAAATCCCAGGGTTAGGCTATATCGTAAAATAGAGTATCCGTCTCACACCAGGATGACCGCTTTGTTGGTGAACAATCTTGATCTGGTCAAATACAACTGAGTTCAGTGTAGGCAAGTTACACAGGCTCAGTGTTCCTCTTAATTGCATCAAACTACTTCTGAGGCATCTCATCAATCGATTTGCTTTTAGATAGATCTGACCAAGGATACATCCATCAACAGCACATATTCTTTCACCAATTTTTTTATAGCTGTTTTCGAATGAGCATTTCACTCATGAATTTGATTTGTACCCTGTCCCTGCCAGTAAGGCTATCTGATATCCACTTATGGACACAAGCAGAATCCATGAACATGTGTAAGGTGGTCGCTTTCCAGACGATTGCCAAGTTTATCCCTTTAATAATAGCATCGAGTTCCGCAAGGTTAATATGTTGGGAGTTCTTTTCTGGATGTAACCAGCAAGCATCCTCTATTACAGCCCCATTACATACCAATGACATGGCGGTAGCAAGGGAGCTTGCATCGATGCATATGTCAAAATCTTGGCCGCCAATGCACTATTTGCCCCATACTGGGTCTTCTTTTTGCAATGTGGTGAGAACTTCCTTAATCACAGTGTTAAGAGGGACGTTGTCCACTTTTTCATCCCACCCAGTGGTAATGTCAGATGCTCTCTGCTTGATGAATGCCACGGTAACATGAGGCCAACCACCCACAAAACCAATTTGCCACATAAGGAAAATATATTCCGTCGCGTGACGACATGTGACATATCTGGGGTTTTGTTCCCTATTCTTCAATACAGAGCATTATTCTCTCTCTGGACCTCTAAACCAAGTACTTGTGCACCATCCTGTAGCCTCTTGGGTTCTTTGCTGAAGAGCCCAAAGGTAGAGTTGCTCCTTCATACATGCTGTGGACACAACACTTTCATCCACGTACACATCATCAATGTAAGCAGATGTTGCTTGCTGTATTTACTTATCAACAATTGCTTGCATGAAAGATGCTGCCATATAGAGTACAAACCCCATGCAGGTCAGGCAATACCTGCCCCTTACTTAGTACAGTCTGATAGGACCACAGTGATTGGTGCACATGTACCTAAAGATATACGTTGAAAATTTGATACTTTTGATCCTGCTCACCACCTTTTCTCAACTTTCCAGTACATATATCCACGCGAGTTGTAAATAGGTCCAAATGCTCGTTTAACTCCTTATAATCAAGCACAGGTTATATGTCTTGTTTGTTCTGTTGGATGACTGCCATTAGTAGGATCAAACCCTTTGAGGATCCCAATTCCTCTTCTGGGTAAGGAACCACCACCCACCCAATTATTAATCCAGGCTTGTAACTCCTTATTGTATTCTGCATGAGCTCTTGAAAGGAATGTTATACTCTGGTACTCTGTTGCATCATTTTTCTGACAGTTTATCACCTGACCATTTCCACAACACCGTCCAGGACTTAGTGCATTAGTTGAACTCTGCACGAAAGTCAGGCTGTTCCAGTTCTGTTGTTGCACTCAGAGCAAGAGTCACCTCAGCAAAATGTACCTTACCTCCTTCATCGATATGCTCATTTCAGAGTTTCTTGATGACGTCTGTTCCCAGCAGGTTAAATCCCAATAGCTTTTTGTTTACCACTAATGCATCAGTCTTCAGGGTTGGTCACTGTTAAATTTATGCTCATAACATTGCCTGCTGTGAGAATTGTGGTACTTTCACATACTTTGGATTGATATAACAACCTGCTCATAATGAATGAGGAGCATCCAAAATCCAACACTATCCAGTCTAGCCCATTGATTTTTACTTTTATTATGAGGAGCATTTTTTCTAGTTTATGCCCCTTGTCTCATTTCCCAGACATCTCAATGCAACATGTTCTTGTTGTTGGCATCGATAACAGCATGTCTCCGGAAGAGTTGCATTCTCTCTAGGCTGCTAACCGTCTCTGGCAAAGTGATTGGGACCTCCACACTTGTGGCACTGCACTGCAACTGTGTCCTGCTGGTTGGAAATTGAAGGTGGGTCCACAGGCACATGAGGAAGAACTCCATATTGTGTGTCTGCCACAGCAACAAGCCCATCCTCCTCTACCTTTTCTGTCATGAGAACTCAGGCCTTAGGAAGGATCTGTTCTAGGTTCATGTGCTCTATCCTTGAGGACCAATGGAATTGTTTTCTAAGTGAAACAGTGAGTCTTGATACGAAAGCAAGAGGTTTTCTTTGATCAAGCATGCCAGGTCTTGTGAGTCACCTAAGTATTCGTCCATAGTTTCCCCAGGGCACAAACGACAAGAGACATACTTGTTAAATGCAACAACAGGGTCCGACACAAAAGCCATGATGAGAGCTTCTTTCACTTGCTTTAATCCTCTTTCTGGTCATGGGTTAATCGTTGGTATACTGACAAGAGCCTCACCTCTCAATCTGATAGATATTGTCAACACCGCACATTTTACACACCACTTCTAATTGTTCCAACCATTCAGACACTGTGTAAGTGAAATGCCATAAAATTCAGACACTGTGTAAGTGAAATGCCATAAAATTCAGACACTGTGTAGGTGAAATGCCATAAAATTCAGGAATCAGCCAAATATCAAATGCTTTGCCTGCCATTTGCATTTGATTATTAATTTTAAACAATTTTTTTTTATTTAAAATGACAAATAATTTAACCAACTTTTAAATAAAAGTTGTTTCAATTGTCATGTTCTGATGTGCCTCGGTTTGTTCCAAAAAAAAAGTTATTTAATAGTTGTTTGAATTATTTGTCATTCTAAATTATAAAATTTTTTTAATTGTTCCCCTGATAAAAGGAGGGTGGACCTGTAAATTCACCCTTGTCCATTTGTCTGTCTGCACTTTTAATAACTACACCTTGGAATTTAAAAAAATTTTGCATGAACATTAAACATGATATGAGTAAAAAAGTAACAGAACAGATTTTCCGAGAAAACTCCGGTTGACCCCCTAGGGGTGCCTTTTGGGTTAAAATGGCTAAAATTGACACTTTTGTGCTTTTTAAAAAAAATTGATGCCTTGGATTTTTATAAAACTTTCTGAAAAGTTGTAACTAACTGATTTCTATATGATTTTGTTGGTCTATACTTCGCTAATAACTCTTGGGTGTGCCACAGGGTCTCTTTTAGGGCTAATAAAAACACTCCAATTTTGGGACTATTTTACCATATTTGTCCAAAATTTTCTGTGTATGTCTATTTAGCAGTTTTGCATGGTGTTGAACTCAAATTTAAATATGTTAAGGCCTTGGGGACTTTTGATGCTAAATGGGGAGGGGGGGCAAATGGTGGATTTAGTCATTTCTTTTTTTTTGCATGGTGCAGAACTCAAATTTCCATATGTTAAGACCTAAAATTGCACTGTTTGTTCATTTTCACAAGGATCTGAGGGGGGGGGGACAATGCTGAACTTAGTCATTTTTTTATGCCTCATACACTGTGCACTTACAGGGGGCCATACATGCTTCACTTGTTTAAAATAAAAATTGTTTAAATTGTCATATTCCAATTAGACAGCTTTGCCTTGATTCATTCCTTTTCACTCGATCTTAGTTTTTGATTGCAAGATGAAGGCTGCTTTATGCTTTACGAAATTGCTGATGGCATCCATCTTGATTCTTACATGATTAAAATGTGTAAACATTGTAATCGAGCATTTCTTTAGTTTAGATAGGTGAAATAAATTAAATTTTAATCGAAATGACTCCTCATGTAATAATGTTTAAGATAAAAAAAATTTAGAATGCTTTATTTTTCTCATGTCACTCACAAATCCTATTTAGTGACATTACATAAAAAAATGAAAGGCAAGGCAATAAAAAGCACATTAATCAATTCTATAACTATTGGTTCCGTTGTTTTTCAATAAAGGAGAAACCTTTCTATATTGAGGTAGTTTTGTTTTTATGAGGTGGTCAATGAGTTAAGAAAAGAAGCCCTGTAAATAAAAAGAAATTCCAGTCCTTATTTCAAGCTCTTCAGATGAAAGAAGTAATCTTGCATCTTCTAAACTTTGATTTCCCTGCATTAGTGCAGTATGTCTTGTGAATGTCACAATAGACACTAAATCTTTATGATGTTGTTATCTATAATGTGTTTTTTCTTATATTACTTTTTGATATTATCTATAAATATTTTCAATAGAAATTTTTTAGGATGTTTTTAAAATGTTATAGTCTTTAATACACCAGTTTAAATCCTTGATTAAAGACATTATTTTAATGTTTTATGTTTTTCAGGTTTTGTGGTCCTGGTGGCTTTAATTGTTCTTGCACCCGTTTTTAAATATATTCCAACTGCAGCTTTGGCAGCCATTATCATAAGCGCTGTCATCCAGATGGTTGACCTTCAAATTATCAGAAAAATGTGGAATATGCAAAGTTAGTAAATTCTAAAAATCTCTAGAAAACTGAACATGAGAAGTTTATTCATGGCAAAATCAAGAAAATAAACTTTTTTATCAATGATAAAATAAAATCAAGAAAATAAACCATTTTGTTAATAATAAAATTATAAAACAATTTCTCAAGTGTATTTTAGGTGTCAATGTAACTTTATTACATTTCGAATTATAATATTTTTAATTTTATTAATGATTGAATATTTTATTGAAATCCAAAATGCAATAGCATAAAATAAAACAAAATTTTAACAATCTTATTTGAAGTAATAATTTAATTAAAAAATTAAATGTACCAAAAATGCATCTCGATGTCTCCATAGACAATTCAATTATTTTAATCTTTTGTTAATAGTTTAAAAAAAGGATGAATTATGGGGTGTTTGAGATAAGTTTGATCATTTTTTTGTTATTCTTTCATTTCATAACCATTTAAATAATTTAATTTAATACTAGTGCCATGGATAGTGTTGATGAGTTTGAAAGATGGAGAATATGGATGACTGTAAAGCACCAAAATATTGGATGTGATTTATGCCAAACCAAAAAATTTGGAAACTTTTCTTTGAATACCTTGAATTATTAACTAAGATATGACTTTTTTCTTTCTAAAATGTGTCAAATTTGTCTTGCACAACTTGTACTTTATGACTCGTTGACATTTAAAAAGAATTTGAAGGCATTTAAACTGCAAAAAAAATATAATTTTAACAGTATGTTAATGATACTTCTAAAAAACATTGAAGAAATGCCAAACAGATCTAATAGATAAAACGCTGAGTTACAGTGATGTATAATTAATTTATTTTCAGTCTTACAATAACATATTACAAATCATCATCATTCTGCGGTCTCAGCTGAGATAGAACTCACTACATCCTTCCAGTATTCCCTATCTGTCATAGCACCCAAAATATCTTCCTTGGAGATAAATGTATCTTGTTGTATCCTATCTGGAAAAGTTAACTTTCATAATCGATTGTGAGATGATTGGTGCCTCCACAGTACAAATGATGGAACAAGTTTATCTGTGGCACGTGCACAATTCCCAACAAACTGAACACGTCTCTTACAAACTGTTGATACTCTCGGTAAGTCTCCATATATCATGTCAAAAGTTGGGTGATTTTGCCAAGAAATATTGAGTACTCTTCTAAAAAGACATGTGTAAAATCCATCTAAATGACGCTGTTGTTTTGCTGAAAAAGTTTCAGATCCATAGAGTAAGATTGCCTCAATAAGTACGTGGAAAACTTGGATTTTGAATTTGCAAGCAAGATTGGATTTCTAGATTGTATCCATTTTGTTAAAAGCAGTCCATGCCACGCCCTTTCTACTGTAAAAGTCTTTCTCAGAGTTTCTGATGTGTGATCCTAGATGCTTGTAGTCTTCAACACATTTGAGTTTATTTATTATGAGGGTTTTAATTTTGTGGTTGTTGCGAATGTTAATTGGCATACACTCAGTCTTGGTAGCATTCAGGTGAAGCCCTGTACAGTTTGCTGCTGATTCAAGAGAAAATAGAAGTGCTTGGATGCTAATGAGGTTGTCAGACAACAACGCAATGTCATCAGCAATATCAGCATTGGTGATGTAAAGTGCACGATTACGTAAACTTCTCGGTTGATACATCGTACATATTACAGAAGCAGTATTCATAGATATGCATTACAAATTTTATAAGAGAGATTATTATGTTTGTGAACCAACCGTTTATGTTTGTGATTCTTAACCTTTTCAATAGAGCTGAACCTTAACAAACCCACTGAAAATGCTGAACCTCTTAAGTTTGATTTATTCTTAATAACAGTGCAGAAAAGTAAATATAACATTGCATTATGAGTGTCTCACAAAATATATATGCAGTTTGCTCTGCTGCACAATCATATATGCAATTTCATACAACATAATCATATATGCAATTTCATACAACACAATCATATATGCAATTTCATAATCACGTTGACACACCAGTTCTCATCAGATCACCAAAGTTAAGAAATGTTCAGCCTGGCTAGTACCAGACGGGGGATCATTTGGAAATTTTAAGTACTGTATGTGCTCTCTGCTTATCTCGGCATTATTTATAATCGTCTTTAACCTCTGCTTGCCACTAGTATTTAACAACGTTGACTCGGGAGAGATGTGGTTGGAGATTGAGCAACTCTTGCCACAAAAATTTCACATGCAGACACATATTATAGTGGGTATCCATAGTGGGTATCAAAACTAAAGGAAGCTTTAAAATAAAAGACAGTTTATCAATTTGAATGGAATTGAGGGCAAGGTAGCACTGCATCAAATCAGGCCTTCCTCAAATAAAATTCATTTAGCAATGTCTGCTGCTACTAGATCAGGCTGTCTGAAGATACTGGCTTCCTGATATAAACAATTTAAAGTGCAAATCATGTAGTTGTATTATTGTTGCAATCAACTCGTGGCACAATGCATTGTCTTGGTCTTTTTTCGTCATTTGTGGACATTTTTTGGTGATTTCTTAGTTCAAATGTATCAATAATGCTATGTAATATTTGTTATTGATAGTTCTTTCTTTATCAAGGTAATTGATGAACAAAATACTTTGCACATCTCAAAATATGGAGGCTAAAACTGCTGATGCTTACATCTTTGGTCGCTTTGGATTTCACCTGCATGCCCACTTCTATTTTCATTTTGGAAGATCCATGTTTTTTGCATTGTCACATATTGATGCAATAACATTTTTTGATGTGTTGAAACACTTACAATTAATGATCTGAATCATTGATGTATTGTTGCTTTTGAATAATTGAACAAACGTGACACTCACTTTAAACAAAGCTTTCTCATTGAGAAATGTTCATGCAAAATGGTGAATACATTCTGATATCTTCAACTCCTCTGCTATCTCACACAACTTAAATTTATGATCATTCATGATAAGTTTGTGGTTATCTGCCAAATTCAGCATCATTTGTGTGCACAACCATGTTTTAAATTAGCATACCACCTTAACCGTTGTTTCTGACAGAACAGAATCTAAATAACTCTTATCAAGAACAGTATTTTTTTCATCAGAAAGCAATTCAGATTTTTCCATTGTTCAACAGTAGGTACATTTAAATAACTGTTATTTGTAAACTAATAATCTGATTATGCACAAATTTTTTGCACATATCATTTAAAGCTTAGTACTTTATAAAAATCATACACAGCTTTTATTAATTGTAGCATTTTCCATGACTTATTGAGTAATGTGTTAAAGTAGTTTTCTTGGTTAAACAAAAAAATTGTTTTATTGATTTTTTAAAAATGATTCCAAATTGATTAAAATGGTTTTTCTTTATACTTTGCTGAATAGATATTAAAATTTATTTATATTTTATTGTGATATTTCTGTTTTGGACATTACTTTAAAATATTATGTAAATATTTTCAAATTCAATTTTTTTCAGAGACTGATTTGTTTATTTACTTCATCACATTGATCAGTTCTTTTGCATTAGGTATTGAGGTAAGCTTTTTCAGAAGATTTCTCATCTTATAATATTACCATTGTCACAGTCTGCATTAGTTCCTTAATTACAAATTTTTAGAAGAACATTGATAATTCAAAAATGGTTGCCTTGCATGCTACAGTAGTAATAAAAACATTAATATATAACAAAGCCGCTACTTCATGATAATTTTTGTAGTTGTTAATTTACCACAGTGTGCATTTTTTGATATGAAAAAGAAATAGTGGAAGGAGGAAGAGGATGAAAGTCAAGGAGAGTGGAAAGAAGAAGAAACACTGGTCCACATTTGGAAAATTGTAAAATTTTTGCTGTAAAACGGACACAAATTAAAATTAAAAATATATAACTTTATTCACTAATTGTCATTAAACTTTATCAAAATATCAGTTATGGTTTAACTTAGAAATGATTTCATTTTGAAATCTCATGGCCACACAAAAATGAAAATCACTCTTTTTTGTTTTTAATAACTTTGGTTTTGTTTATTATGGAAACTTTGACATGATTTCAATTTTGGATTCTTCTAAATTTGATGTATCGATCTAATTCGTGTTGATAACAGTAACTGCCATGCAAGATCAGATATATTTTTAGTTATCAACGTTTACATGGCATAATATCCACAATACTTTGGTATAAAGGAGTAAGAACCAGGCACATTTTGGCCCATTTTATATTGGCAGGCGGGTTTCAATCATCTCATGACTGACTTATATTTTTATTTCAAACACTGCAAACTAATCTCTATAAAATTTTCAATAAGTAAGTTTATATGTTATATGTCAGACAGCTTTTATAAATTGACTTCCGAACTAATCTATCTATTGGTTAGGTTTTTATTGATCCTTTATTTTCTTACATCTATGCTTATCACTTGTTTTTCTTGGCTTTCCTGTATCAACTGATCCCATTGTCAACTGGTCTGCATCTGTTAACCCAGTTTTTCATTTTTACCATATCATGAGAGTCTCCTGTTTTGCACACATCTCCCAATACTGTCCAGATCTAATTTCATGAGTTTATCTAATCTAAGCCTATGTTTAAGACTCACACAACCCATCCATCATATTATTCTCATGCCATTTCTCTCCATGCAACACCTGTCCTCAACCCTCATTAGTCAGGTTTTACTTCCATACATCATCACACTGTGTCCACAAGCTCTTATCTTTTTTATTTATGTGAATATTCGGGGGTATTGTTGAGTAACCCTGCAAGCTGAAAAAAAAGGAAGAGGAAACAACTTCATCGCGATATGAAATACATTTTCTTCATAAAGGAAAAACAAAGTCTGGAACAATAAACAATATTGCTATGAAAATGATTGTTTTGAGTTTCTACCCATGTTTTGGCTAGGAGGTGACCTTTTAAAAGGTCACGGCCAAGAGTGTGCTGGTGCATGAGAAAATAGTCGGTGGAAATTTTGATCACTGACAAAATTTCACCTAGCATCCGGGCGAACTGGATTATGATATGCAGACCAAGAATTGGTTAGATAAAACCCTAGACCAACCAGACCTTACAGCTCCCCTCCATAAATCAGTTTTGGATTTGAAAGCTTGCGTTATTATCCACTACCTCTAAACCCCACATGAAAACACCATTCACTGACTGATCGATAATCAAGGGAAATTAGTTGCTAAAAACAAGTAAAAGGCCCCATTGAATAACTATTGAAAACAGCCAGAAAGTAGAAAATATAATCAGTAGTTTTTATTTTTATTTCTCCTGTTGATAACTGTACATACTTATTTATTATTCTGTAATAACGTTATAACAAAAACTGAAACCCAGTGTTCACATTAATTATTTATTGTTTATTAACTTGTGAAACAGAAAACCATATTGAAGTGATCTTTTTCAGCGAACAGCCAATGCGAGATAGGATCATCAACCTACAACCTACAAGCATGAAACGTTCATACTTGTTAACGCACATACTCACTGCGGGCAGCGCTTTGTTCAGTAACGATCTGGGAAGAAGACTGGCACTGTAGCTTCCTCCTCTTGCCCGTTTCTCGGGCAGGCACTGGCCAGGTGTCCCCAGTTTTTACAAGTAGCACTAAGACCTGTTAAGTCTCTAAGTCAGTAAACATGATGAGAGACAATCGTGGGCCAAATGGTTGAGCCCTCCACACTTGCGTCAGGTTGTAACTGCGCCCAGGTCCTGCAATCCACCCTGTGATGGCTGCACAGCTGCCACTTGGTCTATAGTGTCTGGGCTCTTTTTTATCACCTATCCTCACACCAACACCTCTGAGATTTCCATCTCGTCTATCTGGGGCGAGGCTCAGAGCAGATCTTCCAACCTATCAGGTAATCCTGCATCAAACGTGCACACCAACCCTTGTCCGACATTCCTCCAAACAGGACCACAAGCTTCTTCAGTTCTGTCAGATAAACATCAAGGGTTTCCCCAGGATTTAACTTGCATGCCATGAACTCCTTCTATGCGGCAACTGGATTTAGTGCAAATGCTGTGTAGAGGGACATTTTAATGCATGTGAAGTATGTCTTCTTTTCGTCAGTTAGCTGCTGGTATACAGCGTATGTGTCTCAAACTGAAATAGTTTGTTGCAAGGAATGCTTGCGTGACACTGCTGTCCGAACTTTCACTTTCTGGTTACCACTTGACGCGTCTTCTCTCCACTCCAAAACGAACTTCTGCAACTTCAGCTTTTCTCTCCCCGAATCCGACTTTTCTCTTCTACAAATACAACTTCTCTGCTCGCAATCTAACTTCAGAATGCCTTCCTTCCCCAAATCACTCCTCTTTTATCTCCAATCAGGAGCATCTCATTTGCATACCTCGTGGTCACCCTATAGGCATATAAAGAAACAGGGTAGCCATTTTTGTTTCTTTCTTCTTCATTATGAACACGAGGTAAGCCACACAAAAACGCGGTCGGTCGTTCTTGTTTCTTTTTTCTTCATTTACACCACACCAAGTGATATGTTTCTTTCTCTCTCCTCCCTATGCCTCAACGTACCAACATGTTTCAAGATGTCTGACACAAAGCAACACACTACTACAATGCAAAGCAATGTGTCCAAAAAAAAAATCCTACCTAACTCCTCCAAACGACCTGCTTTATGAAGCCCGACACACCTCATTTGCATATGTGTAGCACGACTTTGTGAGATCGTCGAAGACTATGTGTGTTAAAACCTCACAGACGCCATCTTGGATCTCTTTTCATTCCAACCTGCAGGAAAGACAGACACAAGGGTATTTGAAATGTAGGTTGTTCCTGTTTTCCCCCATAATTATGTCATACTGAAAAATATGATCCATCGCCATCAATTTCAATTGAAAGTGATAACTACTCTCAGATAGCCTGAGCAGCAGTTCATTGGTTAACCGTGTTTGGGTAAAAGGACTGACAAGATAGCATACATGTCTACAGTTGGACGTATGAAAACATAAAACAAATCATTATTGTTGATGTAATACTTTACTACAGGAAGTAGTTTAAGGAGTAGAAGTGACACAGTCCTCATACAGAGTGCAAGGATGATCGATGCCAGAGTTACGCGTGCTGATTCCTTGGAGGGTCAGTAATAAATCACTTAATACGTCTCAGGCCTGATATATAGACTTATGATTTTTATAAAATACTAACCTTCAAATACCATGTGACAAAATTTAAGCTCAGTCAGTTAGTTTACAAGTGAAATTACTGTTGCTAATTTTCAAAATGGGAAAAGTCTGAATTTTGTGCATCAATAAAGCATTGCTTTTACTTTCTGAATGGAAAAATACTATTTAGGCAAAGCAATAGCTTTATGAATGTTATTTAGTCTTTGTTCAGTTGGAAGCAACAGTTAAGACGTAGTATACTGGCATAGTTGTACAAACACGAATGATTTTGAACTTTTAGGTCAGCCAAATAAATTTTCCCCTGCTTAAAAAAAAGTACCGTTTATATGCTGCCCAGTTCTCCACTTATGCAAATTGACTATCAACCAGAGCCATCTAGTTTTCCATTTCTCCAAACAGCCAATTTGCAAAGGGGGACAACTCAAACCACACAGAGCCATCTAGTTTTCCATTTCTCCAAACAGCCAATTTTCAAAGAGGGACAACACAAACCACATGCCCCCTTGATCTACACGATCATCACATGTCAACCCATCACGTAGTCGCTCGACCAACATGGCGGCCGTCTCTCTCGCTGCGATCTCCGTGGAGCCTCTTTGTGAACGTCGCTACTTGGCTCGATGTCGCTGTCTTCCTCTGATGACACCACTACCGGCCGCACATCAAGGATGTGTCGAGGGATGCCGTCGATAGATACATTGTTCGGGGACTGGACACTTGTCACAATGCCCCTCCCCCAGTGTGTGGTACAGCGAGCATCAGGTGGTTTGATCCACACTTCCTCTCCCACTCGCACAGTTGCTCGCTTCTCGCCTTCCTCCGCGGGTACCTGTGCAGTTAGGGGATGCCGCCACTCGTACTTGAAGACTGCCCTCTGCGGCACTCTCCACTTTTTGCCCTGACTTTGGAGCCATATTATACCAGAAGACAGCTTCTAGCGGCGAAATCTGGCCCCTTTCAGCTATAGCCTTAATGGTCCTGTGATGCCGCTCCACAATTCCGTTTCCGCCTGGTCTATATGTAGCCCTGAAATAGCGCCGCACTCCCCACTTATCCAACACATTCTCCATGCAGCTGAGCGAAAGGCAGTTCCATTGTCCATTAGCACTTCCGTCACTGGACCCCTCTCCAAAAACACCTCTTCCAAGACCTTTGCCTTTGCAATTTCACCTGCATTTTCCGCCTTGATTTCCCTCCAAATGGCTACTCTTCCTGGTCCACAGTCCACCATTGACAGATACAGCCTCTGTCGATAGTGCATTACGTCTATCGCACACCTGCTCCAGTTCTCTGCCACCTGAACCTCACCAGCTTCGTGTCTACTCGGCGCAGGGTCGATTGATTGACACCGGCTGCATCTCTCAACCACTGTCCTAACGGCCTCCTTTGTGATTCTGGGGTCCACCTTCCTGGCCAAGAACAAGGTTCTCTCCACTCCAAAATGGTGCATGTCATGCAAATCCTTCAGAGTGTCTTCATTCAAACAACATATTGCAACAGCTGCCTCATTCGGCGCCTTTAGCCAGGTCTTCCGCACCCTCGTCATCACATCTGCTCTGTTCTTTGCTGAAGGAACGATAGTGACCCTAAGTTGAAGATCAAGTTCCCTAATCAGCTCCCTTAACATCATCAATCGACGCTTTACTAGCATCTCGGCAGCGCCTTTCGTCTTCACCCTCCTTTCTCCTGTAGCTTCGGACTGGATCCAAGAGAACACAGTGGCTGAGTCGGTCCTCACCTCAACATTCTGTAGCCCCCATTTCAAAGCTAAGTTGATGCCCTTCATAACCGCATCCAGTTCCGCCACATTTATGTGAGCCACGTCGTCCTTCTTCCGCAACCAAGCAGCATCTTCTGCAGTAACACCACCTATCTCCAAGGTGACCCCCACTGCTATACAGCTTGCATCACACCACACAACACCTTCTGCACTGTTGGGTACATGCCAAACACCTCTCACTGGATCCTCCCTCTTCACCTCTTCAATAATCTTTCTCATAATGTCCACAATCTCTTTATCAACTCCATCCTCCCACTTCGCTCCACTAGCTAGCCTTTTGATATAACTACATGCAGTCCGTAGCCATCCTGCAATAGGGTAATGGCCCACCAGTCTTCCGCATATTGAAAAGAGTTCTCGCCTGCTCAATTTTTCCGACACCTCCGGGATCTCATTTCCCCTCCGGAACACTAACCGTCCTATCTGGTCCTTTCTTAGTTGGAGCCCTAACACAGCTCCTCCCTCCAACGATTCCGGGTGTTTTGCAATTAGCCCAAAGCTGTTGAGGTGTTTTACTACGTCCTCCGCAGTTGTTACCGTCTCATCCACCAAAATATCATCAATGTAGGAACTGGTGGCTCTTCTGACTGCGTCCTCCTTGCTTAGCACCGTTTTGAGGATCGCTGCCATGATTTTTGGTGCAGAATTCAGGCCAAAACCCAACCTAGTCAGGCAGTACGTTCGGCTCTTGTATCTGACCAGCTGGTATTTCCAGAATTCCTGTGAAATGTGGATCTGTAGATATGCAGATTTTAAATCCACAATCGTCGCAGCCTTCTGAATCTGCCTCCACTCTCGCATGGTCTCTCCGCACACGTTCATCACATCGCCTCCTGTGTGACACGCAACGTGTACGTTCAGCTCCCTGTATACCTGTATACCGTAACGCCCCTAGTCGAGCAATTGCGTCCATCCCTAGCACCACATCAACACCCGTGACAATTTTGTTAATAACAATCGCCTGGATTGTTAGTGACATCCCACGTACCATCAACCGAACGATACTTGTGCCATTGCACTTCACCTCTCTGCCGTCAACTGCCGTAATGCTGCTGGTTCCATTGCATGTGTCAACCATGTCTTTGGTGACAATTGTTGAAGTACAGCCCGTGTCGACAAGGGCTTTTGCACTTCGTCCATTTAGGGTCACCTCTACTTGTGGTGACATACCCTGAAGCGCCTTCATCGAATAAGTGGAGTAGCCACCAGCGCAGTGGCTTCCCTGGGGGACAGAATCTGCTGATGTGGCCGACTTCCCCACAGCGGTAACACGTGACTTCTGGCTTTGGCTCCCTGCACTCTCTCGCCATATGGGGGCCTTGCCACTGGTAGCATCTGCCAGAGAACCTGGGTCTCTGCCACAGTCCTCTCTGCTTTTCGTCCTTCACAATTTCCTGCTGCAGTTTGCTTCGTTGAGCGACAGCTACGATTCCCTGCTCACTCTCTTTTTTCCTGGCCAGCACCCTAGCCTGTGTAATCAACTCTACCACCTCCATAGTATTTACACTGGGCAGTTGCTGCAGAGCTATAGAAATATGGTCCAGGAAGCCATTGATAAAGGCCATCTTAACCATCTGTCGACGGCCTCCTCCATTGAATCCTGCTAGTCCTGTCAACCTCCTGATATTGTTGGCGTAAACATCGACAGGCTCTCCGGTCCACACCATATGGCTTAGTTTGCCATATGCCACAAACGGTCCTTCGGTAAATGCTTCCTTCAACTTTTCCTCAATGGCATCAACAGACAGTCGATCCTCCTCCCGCATCTCCAGATATAGGGCCAGAGCATCACAATCAAGATACAGCGGTATCAAGCTGGCTACATCCGCGATGTCCCGCAACTTAGCGACAAGTTTAACCTTGGTCAGCCAGGTTATAACATCTCCCTCTCCAGAGAACGTCTTAAGCATTTCACTACTGATCCTCTTTGCTTCCATAGTTCCCGCCTAAATAGCTTGTAGTGAAGTAGAAAAAAAAGAAATTAAAAAAAAATATATAAGACACAGCTGTTCCTTCCAAAAGGTTGAGCTCTTCAACGTCCAAAAATAATTCACCGTCACAAAAAGAATTTGCCGTCACTTCTTCCAATCGTCGTTTCACTCTCTGTGCTCTTCTCCCCTGCTTAAAAAAAAGTACCGTTTATATGCTGCCCATTTCTCCACTTATGCAAATTGACTATCAACCAGAGCCATCTAGTTTTCCATTTCTCCAAACAGCCAATTTGCAAAGGGGGACAACTCAAACCACACAGAGCCATCTAGTTTTCCATTTCTCCAAACAGCCAATTTGCAAAGGGGGACAACTCAAACCACAAAAAAGAAACACAGAGATTTGATGAATATATTACCGAACTACGACAAACAGCAAGCAAATGCGAATTTGGAGAACTTACCGAGAGACTAATAAAAGATATTCTTCTCTGAGGCATTAACGATAACATGCTTTGAGAAAGAATGCTGAGAAAACTGTCGTTGGATTTAGAAAAAGCAATTCAAGCAGAGTTCAATGCCAAAGAAACCAAGAGACATTCTAAAATAATGGCCATGTAAGACACAGAAAATATATCGCTAATTCGGGACATGAAGAAAAACAGAACAACAAAAACAAGATGTCTGCCCATGGAACCTTTAAACAAGAAGACAAAAAGCCTGCCAAAACACAGTACTGGATTGAAAAATGTACCTATTGCTCTGGGTTGCACCAGAAAAACAACTGTCCCGCATACAACAAAACCTGTACAAACTGTGGGAAAAAAGGGTATTATGCACGAATGTGTCAAACAAGAAAGAAAAAATTATACAATGTCGGACAATCATACAACTCAGACCACGTGGAGTTAGACCAGTTTAACTTGGACACCATATTGATATGTGTTCCAAACTGACAAGTGGAAAATAAAACTACAAGGCAATGAAACATTTATTAATTTTAAAATTGATACAGGAGCTGAAGTGAATCTAATACCAGTAAAGATTTGCAACACAATAAAACCTAAATTAATGAAAACAACGATAACATTAACTGCATACAATAGTACAAAATTTCCTATAATAGGAAGATGCATGATACAGCTACAAAACAAAGTGATAAAAATAAATATCCAGTTTATCGTAGCAGATACCAATGCAAATGCAGTAATTAGTGCAAACACAGCAGAAAATCTGGGATTGATAAAAAGAATATATTCAATAAATAAGACGCCCCAATAGGAAGACACAAAAGATTGCTTTGGTGACATCAGAAAATTACCGGTCACTCACCACATAACTATAAACACAGATATAAAACCCATTATAAATCCCTCAAGAAATTTCCCATTTGGTATAAAATCAAAATTAAAAAAAGAACTTGAGAAAATGACAAAAATGGGAATAATAAAACCCACTGAAGAACTTCTAATGCACCATGAAATACCAGTAATACCATGGACGAAAGTAGCGACAGACATTTTGTATTTATACAATAAAGCATATGTAGAATTACTCTTACCATTACCATTGCCTACAATCTCCCACCACACAATCACATGGTATATCGTAGTAGCAAAAACTATTACTCCTTCTTAGTGTTAAAAAGCTTCTGTTCTGTTCGCACATGTGTTTCTATATTCTCTCGATGTTCTAACTAACCCTTTACTAATGTAGTTCGCATAATACAACATGAACAGTCCCTTCTTAACACACACCTTGCATTTCACACTTCAGATCTTTACCTTTTCCGCAGATTTTTCTTTATATTGAACTGAAGTTCTGAACTTTTTGTTTGGCTTCTCCTCCATCCGTCATCATCACAAGGAAATGAAGAATGCTCTTTATAAAACATTCCTCGCCTTCTGGTCAGAAGAGAGGAAGCATCCTCAATGCACATCTATATGAGTCATCTACTGGGGAACTCTCGCTGTTTCCTCACTTACAAGATCCTGTCTTTCACCTTTTTCTCATTATACAACAAAACTACCAAAGATAGACTTAGAAACCTTTAAAAAATTTTGTTTTTACTCTTTTTCATCTCAAACAAGGCGCATTGCCACTTGATCATAGAGGGTTATTATTTAGGATCATGTCTAACAGGGCCCTGTGAGGAATTGAGCAACAATATCTCTGTTCACATTACATTTAATGTAATGTGGACAAAGAGGTTAATACAGTTACGGAAGCAGGAAAGAATTCCAAAGTTTAAGAATCTGAAGGAAAAAATTATTAGAGTAGATACCTTTCCAGCATCTAAAGACCTCTTCAGTGGAAGGGTGTGATTTTGTTGCTAAACAAGTTTGTCGGGAGTATGTACATCAAGAGAGGCACAAGTGATACAAGTTTGTCAAAGCACATTCCATTAAAATACTTGTAAAACAGATACACGGATGCAATATTGCAGTGATAAGACAGAGGCTGGAGCTTCGCCGATAGTGCAGGACCTATTAGATTTGAGACTCTTTTTTGGACTCTATCTAAGAGTGAGAGACTATATGCACCAGCTGAGATGCTCAAATTGTGACTTTGTAAAGATATTGGGTACTTGTAGCAGAAACAAATGGAACTTTTTCCTTTCACGAATCAATGCCTCTCCTGTGTTATTTGGCCACATACTGACCAATCAGGGGTACGGCACATTGATCCTTTCTATCCCCTAAGGAATTCGGCCAGCATCCGGTTTGAAGAATAAGAACTCTTCCTTACTGAGAGAGACACCAAATGGAACGGACCCTTTTTCTTCACTCTCTCCACCTGGGTGTTATTTCAACCGGTATTGACGATTCCACTGGAATAACTACCATGATAGCAGCAGGTAGGCGGAGTCCAGCTTTTGACCAGGAACATATCACCCAGTACACATTCTCCTTAATAAACCTGTTACGTGTTACATTTTATGAAGTTGTTGTGTTCCTCATTTCAGAAGCTTGTATTGAATTATTTATTTTATTAGGTTGTGCCCTAAAAGCATCTAAACTCTAAAATGATGACCCCCCCACACACAATTCTGAATGACGATCCTTTTTCTTCATTTTTTTGTAAAACGGGACGCATCAGAGAAATACCAGCAAGCTAAAATTTGGCTCCAAAAAGCGAACTTTTCAACAAAGATAAACAACGAGTGAACTACTACCAACAAGAATCTCAACAAGCAACAATGGCATTGAGCCCCCTTTTTCCTCTTCGCGCTAACGGACCTCGTTTTCCAGAACTCTTTTCCTTTACAGACAACCGGCACATCAGCCCGTTATTTGACTAAAGACAAACAACATTGGGTATACAGACGGCGAAGAAAAAAAGAATTTTGCCAGTAGCGGACGAACAACAATGACGAAACCCCTTGTCAGACTCGGCAAAGAAAAATAAACACGGAGCTGTCGACTTCATATCGAATTTTTAAAAAATTCAAACTCGACAAACATTTTTAAAGAAAATAAACAAAAAGAAAAAAAGTGACTAAACATTTTTTTTTGCTAAGAGGGACGCAAGCACACACGCACACCTGCGTACAAATACACACCCAAGCAAGCGACAATCTGCCAGTCGTCACACGTAAACGATACAGAAAAGAGAACTTTTCAAAAAAATATATATATATATAACACATTTCTCTTCGTCTCTCGGCCAAAAAAACGTAAGTACCCTTTAAAAAGATTTATTTAACTTCAGGCTTTACGTACACACACACACACACACACTAAAAATAAAAAAAATTTTAAATCTTCCTCTCTCTCTCTCTCTCTCTCTATACACACTCACAAAAAAAAAAAAGAAAAAACGCACTGACGCATATATTAACTCTTTTACCACTGCATTTCCTTTCAAAAGTATATTTTTCTATTTTATTTTATTGTGGAATCTTTTCTTTTTTGTCTCTTGAATATTTTCTCTCTCTAATTTTTGTCTTGTGTTAAATATTTCCCTTTTTTGTTTCCCCACGTGGTCCTGTCTGTATTTTGGGTAATTGATTTTTCTTTTGGTCTGTTTTGTCGCTTCCACTATTAAAAAAAGGCTATGACTTTACCTGCCTTCGCAGGCGACGTTCGAGTTTAGTTTGCTCAACTCAAATCCTATTTTTCAGCAAATAACGTCAAGGAGCAACTGTAGCAGATGCAAATAGACCTCTTTCTTCTTGCACATATTCCTCCCTGATTGAGTGATGTGGCCATACACTGGCCAATCAGAGGAGTAGCGCATGAATATTTTTAACCCCCAAGGACCTGACAGCTTCCGGTCCTGAGAAGAAAAAACTCTCTCTTACTCCACTAGCTTTCGAAGGGACTAGACCTTTCGCTCCTCTGCTCCTACTAGGTATCAGATGACAGCCACCGGCTGTAACTACCTAGTAAGCAGTGAAGTCCCGAACCTTCCTTCCTTCTTTTCCTCCTTCGAGTTTAATGCCTTTTTAAATAAACCTTTTCCTTGTTAAGTTTAAGAAGTGGTTTGTTGTTTGTTCGGAAAATTGTGTTAAATTATTTTATTAGGGAGTGCCTTAAAAGCACCAAATAATAAATCCCTAAAATGGTGACCCGACGCGATAACACATGCTTTCCGAATAGCTAACTTATTTTGCGTTTGAACAAGGAAAGGCGAGTATTTTAAAACTCAGCACATGGTGTCTAAAACTTCAGCAAAGCCGACCACATCACGCCTCTGAAGGACATAAAAAAAATCACAGCAACTGTCAACGGACTTGTAAGAGCACATTTAAAACTTAAAATTAACATAAAAAACAGACGTTATTTCCTGCTCGGCTTGTCCGTTATAAAATATATATATATATATATATATATATACGTATATATTTTATAAATTAAGAAGTCAGCGCCACCCTTTGTCGACCGCGTGGTGTTTTAAAAAGAAAAAAAAAAAAAGTCTGCACGCGTACCAAAGAAAAAAAAGAAAAAAAGAGAAGAGAAAACAAAAGAAACTAAAAGTTTGTTTTTTTTTTCTTCGGAAACGCCGCCCGGTACATTCCGAGATACATTTGCGCACACTGAAGTTTTAAGAAAAAACACAACAACAAACGAAAAAAGAAGAAGAAAAAGAACTTTTACAAAGTTTTTTTGACATTTAGCATCCTTCGGCCAACATGTAAGTACTCAAAGAGTTCATTTATCTTCAGGTTTACACACATTTACACAAAAAAAAAAACAAAAAACACACTCACACACACATATTGTCCACATTTTTTTTTTCCCGGCTCTTCCTTATAGAGTATAGTTTTTTTTTAGCTTTATTTCATTGTAATTTTTTTTTTTTCCTTTTTCTCCTCTCCCGTTAGCCTGTTAAGTTTTTTTTTGTATTGTCGCTGCCTAAAGATTTTCTCTATATTTCTCCTTTCTCCACGTGGTCCATATTCGGTGTCCTTTCCATACTTCGGATAGGTTAGTTTTTTTTTGTTTTTTTTTATTTACTCTCGGTAGCGACAATGACAACATTGCCTGCCTTCGCCGGTGACGTGCGAGTTTGGTTTGCTCAACTCGAGTCATATTTTGCAGCGAACAACGTTTCGGAGCAAACGAAGCTGCACATATTATTCAGTGCCTTCCCCGCATCATTGACTCCTGTGGTCAAAGATTTAATAACGGACACCCCGCTAAACTCCACATACGACAGCATAAAGCGGGAGGTGCTACTCCGGACGTCAGTGTTGGCGGAAAAGCGTTTTCAAACGCTGGTCCACGACGAACATTTAGTCGACCGCAGGCTGATGGAACTACTCCGTAGAATGAGGGAACTGGCAGAGGATGTCACTCCTGACAGTGCTTTAATTAAGCAGCTCTTTTTCTCAAGGCTGCCGGTGCAGGTACAGGCCATACTAGCGCCAATGATAGAAAAACATCCCGTCGATATAGTAGCAGCATCGGCGGACAAGGTTATGGATTTTGTGAGGGGGCCTACCACTGCGGTGATCCTGCAACAGCCTGCTGAGGTACACGAGGGCCCTGCAAGTTTAAGGCAGGAAGCTACATCGATGGCCATTCTAACAGCCATCGAACGCCTGACTAGAGAGGTTGGCAAGCTCAGTATGGGCAGGTCACACTCGCCCAGACGCCGCTACAAAAGCTGCTCACCTTCCCCGCACCACCGACGCCGTTCAAACACGCCGGGATTATGTTTTTATCATAATCGCTATGGC
Source organism: Euprymna scolopes (assembly GCF_053919585.1). NCBI lineage: Eukaryota > Metazoa > Mollusca > Cephalopoda > Sepiida > Sepiolidae > Euprymna > Euprymna scolopes. The sequence goes on along the minus strand of NC_136511.1, from coordinate 94,736,852 downwards.
GCTGAGGTGCGGAACTGTAAAATGCCCTGTACCTTTAATAACCAGGGAAACTAAATTGTGGAAAGATGAGTATGGCAAACTTTCCACAAAATTCAAATAACCGTGCCTATTTCGTCACTGATCCACAACCTCAAGCATGTTGCTTGATAGACACAGGTGCTTCTTGTAGCATTTGGCCACTTAAACTACTTAAAGAAAGGTCACCAGTGTCATTGATAACCCTGCAAGTGGTGAACCATTCGCCTATCCCCACGTACGGTCAAATTTCACGTTCTCTGGACTTGAATTTACGGAGAGACTTTACGTGGGTTTTCACCATAGCGGATTTACCGTACCCCATCCTAGGCGCGGATTTCCTACACCATTTTAATTTAATGGTCGACATGCGCAGACGCCGGCTGATAGACACTAGCATGGAACTTTCCGTCCCTGGCTCGTTATCAAATGCCCCATCTATCAGCCCAGTATTTTTCATTGCCGCTGCGAATGACCCATACCACGAGGTACTACACTCCTACCCGGAGTTAACAAATTTGAATTTTGTGGTGAGCAAACCCACGCACACCACAGAACACCACATCGAGACCACAGGTGCTCCTGTGTTCTTACGCCCTCGTCGCCTTCCTGCAGATAAACTCAAAGCAGCGAAGGCAGAATTTAATCATATGCTACAGTTGGGAATAATACGCCCCTCGTCCAGTCCTTGGGCTTCCCCTCTGCATATGGTCCCAAAACGAGATGGAGATTGGCGTCCGACTGGGGATTATAGACGACTTAATGCCATGATGGTACCTGATCGCTACCCAATCCCGCATATTCAGGACTTTGCTTCCTCTCTACATGGTTGTAAGACCTTTTCCAAACTAGATTTGGTGAAGGCTTACCATCAAATACCAGTTAATCCAGCCGACATACCAAAGACTGCCGTAACAACTCCATTCGGAGCCTTTGAATTTCTTACCATGCCTTTCGGCCTACGTAACGCTGCTAGTACTTTTCAGCACTTTATATATGAAGTAGTGCGTGACTTAGATTTCGTCTATAACAACATTCTCGTGGCTAGTGCCTCTCCTGAGGAACATGTCACTCACCTCCGCCTACTTTTCGAACGGTTTCAGCAATACCAGGTGAGGATTAACCCTGGTAAATGCGTTTTCGGTGTTAGGTCACTAGTTTTCCTGGGCCACGTTATCAGCCCACACGGTATATCTCCATTACCGGAAAAGGTGAAGGCTCTACAAGACCTTCAACCGCCCACTTCACTTCGCCAACTTAGGCACTTCCTCGGTCTGTTGAATTACTACAGGCGCTTTATCCCACACGGTGCGGATCTCTCAGCTCCTCTTTCCGACCTGTTACGTAACAGGAAGAAGAAAAACGAGCAGATCTCACTTAATGAAATCCAACTTAGAGCTTTTGATGAAGTGAAAAATACACTAGCGACAACATCTTTACTGGCACATCCTGTACCCTAGGCCCAGTTTTCACCGGTCGTTGACGCATCGGGAACAGCTGTAGGTGCTGTGTTGCAACAGCAGCACCAGCAACAGTTACAACCTCTCGCATACTTTTTGCGACAGCTAAAACTGGCCGAACAATGTTACAGCACGTTTGGCCGGGAACTTCTGGCAATGTACCTCGCAGTGAAACACTTCCAACATTCACTCGAGGGTCGGCAATTTACAATCTATACTGACCACTGCGTGCTAAGCCGGACAAGTATTCTCCACGCGAAACATGCCATTTGGACTTTGTTTCGCAATTTACTAGCGATATCCGGCATATCGCGGGTGAACAGAACGCAGCAGCAGATGCATTGTCTCGCCTGCCCATTAATTCTCTGTCCTCACCATTGGATATCGATTTGCAACAGATGGCCTTAGATCAGCCAAGTCTGGACACATTGGATCCATCGTCACCTGAATTTGCGACTTTCAAATTCGCATACCTGCCCGTGCCTACTTCTGACACGCAGATCATCTGTGACACCTCAACGGATTCACCTAGACCATTCATTCCAATGACCCATCGTAGAGTTGTTTTTGAAACTCTACACAACCTGGCACACCCCGGATGCAAAGCTACAGTGAAGCTGATTACAGCTAGATTTTTCTGGCCTAACATGAAGTGTGATATCACTGCTTGGTCATGTTCCTGTGTATCTTGCCAAAAGTCAAAGGTGCACAAGCATATCTGTGCACCCCTCGGAACATTCAGCACCCCAGACACTCGGTTTAGCCATGTTCACATTGACTTGGTTGGACCATGGTCAGTCAGTCAGGGATTTACTTATCTCATCACCTGCATAGACCGTTTCACACGGTGGCCTGAGGCCATCCCCCTTAGTGACATTTCGGCTGAATCTGTAGCGCGAGCCCTTATATCAGGCTGGATATTGCGTTACGGTGTTCCCACTACAATCACCACTGATTGTGGTGCACAATTCGAATCCCACCTATTCCGGGAACTGTCCAAGATCCTCGGGATCACTCGCATTCGGACAACAAGCTATCACCTTGCTTCTAACGGGATGATAGAACGCTTCCATCGCCAATTGAAAGCAGCATTACGCGCTTACCCCGACCAACAGCGATGGAGCGAGTACATACCGGTCGTCCTTCTTGGCTGTCGGGCATCAATCAAGGAGGACCTGGGATATTCGGCAGCCGAACTGGTCTATGGAGCACCTCTATTTTTGCCAGGTCAGATGCTGACCCCGATAGAGGATATAACAACTGACACAGCTCTCTATGTCAACAGACTACGAGCTTATCTCAGTAAGCTACCGCCGATGCACCCTAGGAAACAGACCATTGAATCTTTGGTTCTGAAGGACATATGGACATGGACTCACATGTTCCTTAGAAAGGACGCAGTAAAAGCCCCCCTAACTCCATCTTACACTGGCCCTTATCACGTGCTTTCATGCACTGACAAAATGTTGATCTTAGACATTAGTGGTAAAAAAGAGACAGTATCGGTAGATAGGGTAAAAAGAGCCTTTCTGGACACATTAACACCTGAGCCACACATTCCTCCAACATACATACAGCATCATCATACACCTGAGATAAATGTTCCACGTGAGAACAATTATGTGACCACTACATTGGCCGAAGAGACTATGCAAAACTGTGTATTTCTATTGAGAAAGAACATTTTTTTCTCTCCTTTCCAAAAAAGAACATTTTTTTTTCTTCCCTCCTTCACCAAAAAAAAAAAAAAAAAATTTTTCAAAAAAATACTCAAATAAATTTACATTTCTATTGTATTCTTCTTCTTACTATTTGTTATGCTACCTTTTTCTCTGTCGGCTTTCAGCCTAAGCAGGGGGTTATGTAGCAGATGCAAATAGACCTCTTTCTTCTTGCACATATTCCTCCCTGATTGAGTGATGTGGCCATACACTGGCCAATCAGAGGAGTAGCGCATGAATATTTTTAACCCCCAAGGACCTTACAGCTTCCGGTCCTGAGAAGAAAAAACTCTCTTACTCCACTAGCTTTCGAAGGGACTAGACCTTTCGCTCCTCTGCTCCTACTAGGTATCAGATGACAGCCACCGGCTGTAATTACCTAGTAAGCAGTGAAGTCCCGAACCTTCCTTCCTTCTTTTCCTCCTTCGAGTTTAATGCCTTTTTAAATAAACCTTTTCCTTGTTAAGTTTAAGAAGTGGTTTGTTGTTTGTTCGGAAAATTGTGTTAAATTATTTTATTAGGGAGTGCCTTAAAAGCACCAAATAATAAATCCCTAAACAACGACGACTCCACATACTGTTCAGTGCATTCCCTGCGTCATTAATACCAGTTGTCAAAGATTTGATAACTGACACCCCTCTACATGCAACCTACAATAGTATTAAGTGAGAGGTTCTGCTCCAGACTTCTGTGTCAGCAGAAAAACGTTTCCAGACGTTAGTACACAACGAGCTTTTGGGGGACCGTATGTCAACCAAGTTGCTCCACAGAATGAGGGAGCTGGCAGAAAACGTCCCCACTGACAGTGCCCTTATAAAGCAGCTTTTCTTTTTGAGGCTGCCTCCACAAGTTAAGGCGATACTGGCACCCATGCTGGAGAAGCATCCCATTGATGAGATAGCGGCATCGGCAGATAGTGATAGACTTCACTAAGGGGCCTACTACTACCTCCATCCCTCATCCACAGGCCGCAGCCTTTATATATTCTGTGACTGCTAGGAATGCAAGTCGAGACAGCATGTCTGTGGCTATTCCCGACACTATCGAGCGCCTCACCAAGGAGGTTATAAAGCTTAATGTGGGTAGGTCACATTCGCCCAGACACCGCTACAAAAGCCGTTCGCCTTCTCCACACTACCATCACCATTCAAACACGCCAGGACTATGTTTTTATCATAGTCGCTATGGCTCTTAGGCACAGAAATGCAAAAACTCCTGTTCATACATGAACCAGGGAAATTAAGGTCTGAGGAGCTGAGCACGGCAGGCTCTCCACGGGATATTTTCAACAACCGTGCCTATTTCATCATAGACTCTCTATCTCAAGCATGTTGCACCGGAGCTGCTTGCAGTATCTGGCCACTGAAACTTCTCACACAGAGATCATTTATGAATATTAAGAACAATAAAGGTCTAAGGATAAATCCTTGAAGCACATCCGTGTTTATATCATGCTGTTTGGGCATACAGCCATTGAGAACATGTTTGATTTTTCTCTTGTCTTGAAGGATTTGATGATGTTAGGTATTTGCCCAGAAATATCATGATTTCATTTTCATGAGAAACCCTTTATACCAGACCTTCTAAAGACTTTGGATATATCAAATGCTACAGCATTAGTTTCCCCATAGTTCTGGTTCAGTATGACACTGAATTGGTTATGGTCAACAAAAATATTAATATTCATTTGCATAGAGTCACCGTGAACCAAATTAATGCATATGGGTGGAGATAAAGAAACAACAACTTTAATCCAAGAAAAAAGAACTTCCTTTCCAAATTACTATAGGGTGTTTGATCGCTTCTTTTTATATCCTTTCATTTCAGAAATATTTTAAGTATTTAATAGTGATAAAGTGCAAAGTTTTATTGGTGTGTTTATGAGCAGGGATAAATAGAAAATATCAGAATATTGCAAGAGAGTAACCAAAGTGATGATTCTGGCAGATTAAAACATTCAGAAATATTAGCGGCAGCTCAGCACTCTTTGAATACTTGAAAGCCATGGGAGATGAGTTGGAGAATTGTGATGCTGATCCATGCCACATTAAAGATAGTCAATGCATATGTTACAATTGTAGGTAACAACAGAAGCAAAGAGTGATGCAACAATCTTTGACTTTTAGCTCCACAAACAGAAAATAAGTATACTCTTATTTCCTGCTCAATTCATTTGATATTTGATATATTTTTACATTTGAAGCTGGTGACAATTGTGGTGAAGATAATAGGAGGACATCTCACTTGCCAAAAAAAATTATGCAGTGAGATGCATTGCGAGTGGTGGTAGGCAAGCCTAGCTGCAGCGTATCTTGATATATTGCAGCCATTTTTGAAATGGCAAGAGAAGAGAGAAGTAGGAGAGAAACTGGGTTGCAAACAATGTCAGCAACAAGACCGTGTCGAATTATTTCTTTTTTATTTCAATAATTCACAGGAAAAAATTGCAAATTTGCTTTACAATTTTCTTCAATGAAAATTGAAAATTGATGAATGTGACGTTTTTTTATGTTTTTATTTGTCACAATCGGTATATACAATCGCCACTTCTCTTTAGTTAATCTTTTGTTAAATTTTTCTCAAAATGAAAAACAAACTTGAGGTGCATCTAAGAACTTTAGGTCTTACCAGCTGAGAAACGATTGGTTATGCGATAGTAAACATGTCTGATGCTTACTATATTGTGAAACTTCAAAATTTAAAAGTAATTTCAAGCTTTTTAACTACTGAACAGAAAGTAATTTCCAACTTGAATTTATGTTTAAAATCAAAAACAAGGTATATAATGTTCCATTTGTGGTTCTAAACAAAGAAAACCATCCGTTGTATGAAAGACCTGTACTTTCTAAACATATAAAACAGATAAATTTGACAAAAAGTTTGTTTTTGCCTTTTTTTAATTGTAGAATAAGTAATTTTTAAAATAGGGAAATACAGTAGAGTCCCAGGATATGGCATTAAAAATTAGTAACAAAATACAGTACAGTATATAATGCACATGTTTATAATTAAATAACATTATAAATAACACCATAAGGTGAGGCAAATGCCATAACCAGGGGTCGGAAAAACATTGTATTCCACATTATAACCTGAAAAAATCGTATCCTAGGACCACCATATGCTGGGGTTCTACTGTACTAAAAGAAAAATGGCATAAGCTACCGATTTAAAAAATTATAAGTATTTCTAAATAGACGTGACAAATGAGTAAATTGTCAAATAAGCGTATTGTTAAACTGTTAAATGAAACTTTTTCCCACCAAAACATGTGAGTAAAATTGTTTTGTTGCTGGTGAAATTTTTTGCTTTTGTTAATGGTGTTATGCAAGTTATTTTGATAAAATGTGTTTTACTCACTTATTTCACTGACAAAATATGTCATCAACTTTTACTTTGATATTGTGAACTAACCATATAAAAGTTTTTAAGTTTAAACAAAAGATTTGATTGGTTCAAAATATGTCATCAACTTTTACTTTGATATTTTGAACTAACCATATAAAAGTTTTTAAGGTTAAACAAAAGATTTGATTGGTTCAAAATATGTCATCAACTTTTACTTTGATATTTTGAACTAACCATATAAAAGTTTTTAAGTTTAATCAAAAGATTTGATTGGTTCAAAATAGGCCATAAACGTTTACTTGATTGATATATTTTGAACTAACCATATAAAAGTTTTTAAGTTTAATCAAAAGATTTGATTGGTTCAAAATATGTCATAAACTTTACCTTTGATATTTTGAACTAATCATATAACATATAAAAGTTTTTAAGTTAAAACAAAAGATTTGATTGGTTCAAAATAGGTCATCAACTTTTACTTTGATATTTTGAACTAACCATATAAAAGTTTTCAAGTGTAAACAAAAGATTTGATTGGTTCAAAATATGCTATCAACATTTACTTTGATATTTTGAACTAACCATATAAAGGTTTTTAAGGTTAACCAAAAGATTTGATTAGTTCAAAATATGCCATCAACTTTTACTTGATTGATATATTTTGAACTAACCATATAAAAGTTTTTAAGTGTAAACAAAAGATTTGATTGGGTCAAAATATGTCATCAACATTTACTTGATTGATATATTTTGAACTAACCATATAAAAGTTTTTAAGGTTAAACAAAAGATTTGATTAGTTCAAAATATTCCATGAACTTTTACTTGATTGATATATTTTGAACTAACCATATAAAAGTTTTTTATGTTTAAACTAAAGATTTGATTAGTTCAAAATATGCCATCAACTTTTACTTGATTGATATATTTTGAACTAACCATATAAAAGTTTTTAAGTGTAAACAAAAGATTTGATTGGGTCAAAATATGTCATCAACATTTACTTGATTGATATATTTTGAACTAACCATATAAAAGTTTTCAAGGTTAAACGAAAGATTTGATTGGTTCAAAATATGTTATCAACATTTACTTTGATATTTTGAACTAACCATATAAAAGTTTTTTAAGTTTAAACAAAAGATTTGATTGGTTCAAAATATGCCATCAACTTTTACATGATTGATATATTTATATAAGCATATAAAAAACTTTTACTTGATTGATATATTTTGAACTAACCATATAAAAGTTTTTAAGGTTAAACAAAAGATTTAATTAGTTCAACATATACCATAAACTTTTACTTGGTTGATATATTTTGAACTAACCATATAAAAGTTTTCAAGGTTAAACGAAAGATTTGATTCGTTCAAAATATGTCATCAACATTTACTTTGATATTTTGAACTAAGCATATAAAAGTTTTTTAAGTTTAAACAAAAGATTTGATTGGGTCAAAATATGTCATCAACATTTACTTGATTGATATATTTTGAACTAACCATATAAAAGTTTTCAAGGTTAAACGAAAGATTTGATTGGTTCAAAATATGTTATCAACATTTACTTTGATATTTTGAACTAACCATATAAAAGTTTTTTAAGTTTAAACAAAAGATTTGATTGGTTCAAAATATGCCATCAACTTTTACATGATTGATATATTTATATAAGCATATAAAAAACTTTTACTTGATTGATATATTTTGAACTAACCATATAAAAGTTTTTAAGGTTAAACAAAAGATTTGATTAGTTCAAAATATACCATAAACTTTTACTTGGTTGATATATTTTGAACTAACCATATAAGAGTTTTTAAGGTTAAACAAAAGATTTGATTAGTTCAAAATATACCATAAACTTTTACTTGGTTGATATATTTTGAACTAACCATATAAGAGTTTTTAAGGTTAAACAAAAGATTTAATTAGTTCAAAATATACCATAAACTTTTACTTGGTTGATATATTTTGAACTAACCATATAAAAGTTTTTAAGGTTAAACAAAAGATTTAAGTAGTTCAAAATATACCATAAACTTTTACTTGGTTGATATATTTTGAACTAACCATATAAAAGTTTTTAAGGTTAAACAAAAGATTTGATTAGTTCAAAATATACCTTAAACTTTTACTTGGTTGATATATTTTGAACTAACCATATAAAAGTTTTTAAGGTTAAACAAAAGATTTGATTAGTTCAAAATATACCATAAACTTTTACTTGGTTGATATATTTTGAACTAACCATATAAGAGTTTTTAAGGTTAAACAAAAGATTTAATTAGTTCAAAATATACCATAAACTTTTACTTGGTTGATATATTTTGAACTAACCATATAAAAGTTTTTAAGGTTAAACAAAAGATTTAATTAGTTCAAAATATACCATAAACTTTTACTTGGTTGATATATTTTGAACTAACCATATAAAAGTTTTTAAGGTTAAACAAAAGATTTAATTAGTTCAAAATATACCATAAACTTTTACTTGGTTGATATATTTTGAACTAACCATATAAAAGTTTTTAAGGTTAAACAAAAGATTTAATTAGTTCAAAATATACCATAAACTTTTACTTGGTTGATATATTTTGAACTAACCATATAAAAGTTTTTAAGGTTAAACAAAAGATTTAATTAGTTCAAAATATACCATAAACTTTTACTTGGTTGATATATTTTGAACTAACCATATAAAAGTTTTTTAAGGTTAAACAAAAGATTTGATTAGTTCAAAATATACCTTAAACTTTTACTTGGTTGATATATTTTGAACTAACCATATAAAAGTTTTTAAGGTTAAACAAAAGATTTAATTAGTTCAAAATATACCATAAACTTTTACTTGGTTGATATATTTTGAACTAATCATATAAAAGTTTTTAAGGTTAAACAAAAGATTTGATTAGTTCAAAATATACCATAAACTTTTACTTGGTTGATATATTTTGAACTAACCATATAAGAGTTTTTAAGGTTAAACAAAAGATTTAATTAGTTCAAAATATACCATAAACTTTTACTTGGTTGATATATTTTGAACTAACCATATAAAAGTTTTTAAGGTTAAACAAAAGATTTAATTAGTTGAAAATATACCATAAACTTTTACTTGGTTGATATATTTTGAACTAACCATATAAAAGTTTTTAAGGTTAAACAAAAGATTTAATTAGTTCAAAATATACCATAAACTTTTACTTGGTTGATATATTTTGAACTAACCATATAAAAGTTTTTAAGGTTAAACAAAAGATTTGATTAGTTCAAAATATACTTTAAACTTTTACTTGGTTGATATATTTTGAACTAACCATATAAAAGTTTTTAAGGTTAAACAAAAGATTTGATTAGTTCAAAATATACCATGAACTTTTACTTGGTTGATATATTTTGAACTAACCATATAAGAGTTTTTAAGGTTAAACAAAAGATTTAATTAGTTCAAAATATACCATAAACTTTTACTTGGTTGATATATTTTGAACTAACCATATAAAAGTTTTTAAGGTTAAACAAAAGATTTAATTAGTTCAAAATATACCATAAACTTTTACTTGGTTGATATATTTTGAACTAACCATATAAAAGTTTTTAAGGTTAAACAAAAGATTTAATTAGTTCAAAATATACCATAAACTTTTACTTGGTTGATATATTTTGAACTAACCATATAAAAGTTTTTAAGGTTAAACAAAAGATTTAATTAGTTCAAAATATACCATAAACTTTTACTTGGTTGATATATTTTGAACTAACCATATAAAAGTTTTTAAGGTTAAACAAAAGATTTAATTAGTTCAAAATATACCATAAACTTTTACTTGGTTGATATATTTTGAACTAATCATATAAAAGTTTTTAAGGTTAAACAAAAGATTTAATTAGTTCAAAATATGCTAAAGACTTTAAAGATGAACTTGGGAAAGAGCATGTAAAATAAGTGATCGAATATGATTCCGACTTAACATATTTTATTTGACTCATTGTGATGAAAATTGAGTGGACTGCAGTCACGGAGGTGGGCTGTATGTGCGAACTCGAAACCCATGCGATTTTTAAATACGGAATTTAACATGAAATTGTGTCGTGCTGAAAAGGAGAAAAAATGTGTCGTTTTTGAACGATAGTTATTTTGGTGAGAGTACAATTCAAGTCGATTTTGTTTTTGAAGAAAAAGTAGTCGCTGTTAAAAAGAATTACAATGCGATTGAGTAGACTTGTATGGAAAGTCGTTTTTAAATGAGAAATTTAAAAATTAATTTCTGTGTCTAGCCATGTAGCTCCACTTTTGTCTTTGTCGGGGAGTAGTGAGAGCTAGCTGTATCTAGCGGAGTAGTGAGATCTAGCTGTGTCTAGCGGGGTGTTGAACGCTAGCTGTGTCTAGCGGAGTGTTGAATGCTAGCTCTGTCTAGCGGAGTGTTGAGCGCTAGCTGCATCTAGCGGAGTTGAGCGCTAGGTGTGTCTAGCGGGGTGTTGAGCGCTAGGTGTGTCTAGCGGAGTGTTGAGCGCTAGCTGTGTTTAGCGGAGTGTTGAGCATTAGCTGTGTCTAGCGGAGACGAATACTACTTCCTACCCAGTTCATGATCATGAGATCAGGGAGGCGTGTAATGAAAATTGAGTGGACTGCAGTCACAGAGGTGGGCTGCATGTGCGAACTCGAAACCCGAGCAATGGGAGACAAGAAGGCGATGAATCAGCAGGTTCGAATGCACATTAATTTGCATAAATGTGATAATATAAGGCCAGGAGTTAAGGTGTTTGAGAGAGTTAAGCCGTTGAGTTCTCAAGAACCGGATGCAACCTGGTTAAAGCGGAGTGTCACTGAGAATCGAGTTCAGGTTTTTTTTTTTTGCGATTAGACTCATTCCTATTTTACTGAACTTAAAATGCATTTTAAAGAATTTTCTCTTTTTCTCTTTTAGTATGGAATTCTTATTGGCATTGGAATATCGTTGTTTCCACTGTTATATCCTTTGTCTCGGCCAAACATTCAAGTAAGATTCGTCCACTAAATCTTTCTTTACGTTTACTTGAAAATGTCTTATATGGTGTTTTGTCTAATGTTTTGTCTAATGTTTTCTATGATGCATTTTTATTTTGTATGATGCATTTTTATTTTGTATGATATTTTGTCTCCTGTCTTATATGTTTAGTAGTGTTTTTGCCTGATATCCAATATATATATAATGTATTTCTGTTTTGTATGATGCGCTTTGTCTTGTCTGATGTTTGGTACGATGTTTTGTCTTTTTTATCTGATGCATTTTTGTTTTCATAATGTATCTTATGTTTTGTACAATGTTTTTTTATGAATTTTTGTGTTATTTTACATGATGATCTTTGTTTTTGGTTTGTCTGGTATTTTTATGATGTTTTACCTGATGCATTTTTATTTTGTCAGATGTTTTGTCTGTCTTATGTTTTTATGGTGTATTTCTCTGTCTCCTTTTAAATTATAGTCACTTAATATTGGGTATAAACAAATTTTCAAATTACATAATGATTTGTTCAAGTTTAAAGTGAGAGGTCAGTTTGCTATGTACTTAAGCTTACACACAATTAATCACCCTGGAGTTCATATTTCCGAACAACTTATTGTAGTAGTTAAAGTTGAAGGCATACACACAAAAAAAAAACTGATACTTGAATTGTATTTAAAAAAATTCACAAAAATATGACACTCTCACATTGTAATTAACAATTTTCTCAAGCATGCCAATATCAACTTTAAAAAAGTCTGATTTTTGAATTGTAATTAATAATTCAAACAGGGAGCTTATTTTAAACAAAAGCCATTCATATCAATTGGGCCCAAGTGGGGATTAGAAATACTGAAAAGATAAAAGCTTGGTTTTCAATGCATTAAAATTAACCAGCCACTTTTTACCCTATTGCACCACATGCTCAAGGTATGAGGAGAGAGACTCAGAGAGATCTTGATAATTGTTGGCCTTTGAAGCGTTGCCAGAGATCGTAGTGTCATCTGCATATATGTCAACGAATGAACTTAGAATGTGATTTGGGAGATCATTGATGAAGATAAGGAAGAGAGTTCGACCCAGAATGGATTCTTGAGCATTGATACTTTGAGCTTCAGACTTTTGCCCATCAACAATTACTTGTATAAACCTATCAGATAGAAAAGATTTGATGGTTGAGAAGACATTTCCAGATACCCCATGGTTGAAAATCTTGTAAAGTAGACCTTCATGCCAAGGCCTTTGATATGTTAAGATCTATCGCTCTTAAGAGGAAGCTCCTCCCTCCATATCAATAGATTCACTGATCCTGTGTGAAATTAGTCAATATATCCATTGCAGATCTTGCTGAATGGAAACCATATTGCTTGTCACTGAGTACGTTATTTTTCCTGAGGTGGTTGATAATTTCTCTATTTAACACGGATTCATGCAGCTCATGACTAATTGGTCTGTACTGAGATGCAGAAGATTGGTCTGTATTATTTTTAAATATTAGGCAAATTAATGAGGTAATCTTTACATAAAAGAGGCATATCTTTGTAGGTTTTATTCCATTACTGGTGAGTTGGAAGAGTGAGCAACAGATCTTCTGGTTGGTGCAGTTGTTGAAACTCCAACTGATTAAACTTAAAAAAAAATTAAAATATGTGAAAAAAATATATATGGATGAAGAAGTTATTGAGGTTGTTGCTACTGTTGGAGCAAAAAATAGAGCAGGTACTAGTCTGGTAGCAAGAATTAGGTGTGATCTGAATAAGTTTAGGAAACGTATTACTAACCAGCCGTTTTACTTCTATCAAGCATAGTGTGATGATGTATGAAAGCAAAACCTGGCTAGTGAGTGTTGAGAACATTAAGATAGATAATATGATAATGAGACGATGGCTGTGTAATCCTTAAAAACAAACTCAGATCTGATAAGCTCAGATAAAAATTAAATCTCAACATTATACAGAAAGAATTTATGAAAGTTCTTGGGTTTGTAGCTATCCCCCTCCTCCAACTTCTCTTTTGGGACTCAACAGGACTCACCCAGCCTTCTGGTTCAGAGTTCGACTAAAACGTGATACAAACAAGCCAACATGGCTATCTAATCCTACAGTACTAGCTCTAATCTTTCGTCATGCACATTTCTACTACTTCTGGGAAACAAATTGATGGTGAACACGCAACGTTCATGTGTAATAAATTGCGAACAGACGGGCTTACCTGACAAACGCTCGAGGTGTGCATTCTGCAAAGCGGGTACGTCCAAAGAAAAATGGCAAGATGGCGGCGGCCGGTTAATATTGCCAAGTAATCACGCAAAATCTCGTGTTCTCTCGCACACACGAGAGTTCAGCTAAGCATAAAAACGGGTCACTGTGAGCAAGAAGAGAGAAGGAAAAACGTAGTCAAGAAAAGACGACGCTTCTGACGATTGAGACATTAAAAAGAAGAAAAAGAGCAAGAAGTAGAAGAGGAAGAAGAGAACGATACATGAGAAGACGAGGTGTGTGCGGTTTTGAGTAAATCGAAACAGACACAAAAAAAAAACTCTGATTACAAGCTATTTCGGCTTTGGTATGGAGAAATTTGACATCAGATTAATTCCGGAATTCGATGGCTCCCCCACTGGTCCCTCGGTGGTCGAATGGCTGGAAAAGGCTGAGCGCGTTTGCCGGTTGTGCAAGATTAAAGACCCAGCTATGGTTATCCCATTGAGACTCACTAAAGGGGCTTATGCCGTGTACCAGCAGCTAGGGGAGGATCCGACCATGGAGCAGATTACACAAGCGCTATACGGGGCATTTGGTACAGACCCTTTTGTCGCCTGGAGGCAGTTTTCCGAACGCCGACTTGGGCCGGGGGAGACAGTGGATGTCTACATGGCCGACTTGAAAAAGCTTGCCACTCCCTTCGGCGGTGCAAGTGATCGCATATTGGCATGCGCCTTTTTGTCGGGACTTCCGGATGAGGCAAGTCGACTGCTGCGAGCATTGTCAAGACTCACTGAGATTGGATTGGAGGAGTTATTGGCGAGAGCACGAAACATCTTGAAAGACGATCGAGAATTAGTCTCCACAGCTGTTGACACTCTGGACTCGCCAACGAAGGGTCTACGATGCTATACCTGTGGTGGCCCCAACCACTTTTCCAGAGACTGCAAAAGCGGTACAAGGCGAACCCCTAATTATGGAGCACGACAAGTAATACGGTGTCACCAATGCAATAAGCCAGGCCACATAGCGCGGAATTGTCCGGGAAATGGGCAAGGGGAGGACGCCGCAGCGCTAGCACCCTCCCCAACGCGGCATTGAACAAAGCGCTGCCTGCAGTAACAGTTCAAGTTGATGGATGTGAACGTTCAGCGCTGGTTGACACCGGCTGTACCCAAACCCTTCTTCGAAAGGAATATTGCGCCACATGGAAGAAACGAAGGATCCCTGTACTTACTGTCGGCCAAGGCTCATTGGTGTGTTGTGGGGTCAGCGTTGTTCATATCAGCATTGGCAATGGCTCTCCGGTTGCTGTGACGGTGTTAGTGGTCAATGGGGAGCTGCTCGGATATGACCTTCTCCTTGGAATGGACGCTATCACACAGCTAGGCGGAATTACTGTGAACGGCGCCGGTGATGTGAGCTTCTCTCGACCAAACAAACAAATGTGTGCAGCAATCACTCTCGATGAGCCCGACTTCCATGCAGAATACGATAAGGGCACAAACACTTGGACAGCGTCCTGGAAATGGGCAGGCGACCAGCCACCAGTGTCATTGCGGAATCGACTTACAGAGTATCCTCCTCCTGCGTGGCTTAGGGGGCAGTACGAGGCAGAACTTCAAGTGTGGCTGGATAATGGCTGGTTAGTTCCATACCCAGAGGATGAGCTCGGGCCCCCGTGGGGGCTAATTCCCCTGATGGCTGTCAGACAAGAGAACAAGCAGAAAGTTCGACCTGTTCTTGATTACCGGGAACTTAATGAATACGTTGACCCACACACTGCGGGGGCTGATGTCTGTGCTCATAAACTACGGGAGTGGCGGTGGCAGGGTGCGGAAGCAGCCATACTGGACTTGCGAAGAGCGTACTTGCAAATACATGTTGAGAAATCGCTGTGGCCGTTCCAGACGGTGGTGATCAAAGGAACTCACTATTGCTTGACCAGGCTAGGATTCGGCCTGAATGTAGCCCCTAACATCATGACAGCAATCATGCAGGCGAGCCGGCGTCAAGATGAAGCGGTGCAACATGCGACATCGTCGTATATAGACAACATTTTTGTCAATGAGAGCCTCCTGTCTGCCCAGGCGGTCAAAGAACACTTCGAGCACTTCGGATTGTCATGCAAGGAGCCGGAGCGGCTACAGGACGGGGCGAAAGTGCTCGGACTGCAGGTGAGCGGAAGTGCAGATGGCCTTCAATGGGGAAGGAGTGGTGAAATCCCGGAAATCCCATTTACCATCACACGTCGGAGCACGTTTTCCATTTGCGGAAAATTGGTGGGTCACTTCCCTGTGTGTGGGTGGCTCCGAGTGGCTGTAGCGGCCATAAAGCGACGGGCAACTTCTATGTCAACTGGATGGGACGATGAGGTGCATGATCCTGCCCTGCGAAGCATGCTGGTGGAAGTTGTGGCCAGAGTGACCAATGATGACCCTGTACGGGGGAGCTGGTGCGTCGATGGGAGTGAATTTACAGTTTGGGTAGACGCCAGCTCACTTGCCCTTGGCGTTGCTCTGGCGGTCGACGGAAGGATAATAGAAGATGCCTGCTGGCTTCGGCCGGAGAATGACGCCAAGCATATAAACCTAGCTGAACTCGATGCTACACTGAAAGGAGTCAATCTAGCGCTTCAGTGGCAGGCTAGAATCCTTCACATCATCACGGATTCCACGTGTGTGCATCGGTGGATGACCAATGCCTTGAACGGAAAAGCACGTCTGACAACGAAGGTGTCGGCCGAAATGTTGATCCGGAGGCGGCTTGCTACCCTAACCAAAACCACTAAGGAATACGACTTGGTCATAGATGTGACACTGGTGCAGTCCTGTTTGAATCAGGCGGATCGTCTGACCAGAGTGCCACGCCGTTGGCTAGACCTGCCAAAAGAAGTGAACGAGTCAGCACCTGTAAATTGCGCTGCAGTGGGACATAGACTCAGCCCGGAGCATATTAATGATGTGCATTGCCAAAGTGGGCACCCCGGTGTAAACCGAACGCTTTACTTCGCCAGATTGGTTGACCCCTCTGTGTCTCGGAGGGCTGTGAAATCTGTTGTGGGAAGCTGCAACACCTGCCGATCGATCGACCCAGCACCTGTCCGGTGGAAGAAGGGAATACTCAGTGTGAAGCGTAATTGGGATAGGATTGCGATGGACATAACGCACTACAACGGGAGGCATTTTTTGACGCTTATCGACTGTGGACCATCTAGGTTTTCATTGTGGCGGCCCCTTCGCCGGCAGGACGCGGCTGCCATTATCCATGAGTTGGAAGGTATGTTCCTCGAGCGTGGCCCTCCTTCTGAGATACTCACCGACAATGGCCCCGCTTTTGTTAGTGAGCCGTTTAAACAGTTTGCAGATGGCTGGGGTGTCCATCTGCGTTTTCGGTGTGCCCATGTTCCCAGTGGAAACGGGATTATTGAGCGCAATCACAGAACTGTTAAGACAATCGCAGCGCGGAAGGGGTGTACGGTACCTGAAGCAGTCTATTGGTACAACGTCACCCCTAAGGACGATGTTTCACCCTCCACCGCGCCAGCCAACGCGCTACATACATACCGTGTCAGGGTGAGAGGTTTGGAGAGCAGCTCACTACCCGAACCGGAGCCACCACAAAAGAACATAAAAGAAGGAGATGTCGTCTGGGTTAAAAAAACCCGAGGCCAGTGCACGACTCGCTACGGAACCGGTCATGTCACTGAAGTGATCAGCCCGCAGGCGGTGCGAGTTGATGGAATACCTCGTCATATTAAAGACTTAAGATCAGTATTCCAAACGCAGCTGCCGCTTGACGAAGATAGTGAAATTGAATCTGTGATCAGCGACCCATCATTCTGGTTCATGACGGCTTCAACGCACAGCGACACTGAGAGTGGTAGCCTTCAAAGTACTGACCCTCCTGCTGATGATGAAGACCTGGACAGTGATACTGCGATGCTCAGCTTTAGGTTCGCCGACCTTCGTGTCACGGAAGACAGCGCAGACGATGATGAAGCCCCGAATCCCCCTCTCCGAAGAAGCACTCGAAGAAAAAGGCCACCGCCTCCCTGCTCTTTCTGTGATAATGAGATCAGGGGGGAGTGTGTAATAAATTGCGAACAGACAGGCTTACCTGACAAACGCTCGAGGTGTGCATTCTGCAAAGCGGGTACGTCCAAAGAAAAATGGCAAGATGGCGGCGGCCGGTTAATATTGCCAAGTAATCACGCAAAATCTTGTGTTCTCTCGCACACACGAGAGTTCAGCTTAGCATAAAGACGGGTCACTGTGAGCAAGAAGAGAGAAGGAAAAACGTAGTCAAGAAAAGACGACGCTTCTGACGACTGAGACATTAAAAAGAAGAAAAAGAGCAAGAAGTAGAAGAGGAAGAAGAGAACGATACATGAGAAGACGAGGTGTGTGCGGTTTTGAGTAAATCGAAACAGACACAAAAAAAAAACTCTGATTACAGTTCATCGACTTCTTATTGTACAAGCCTATCTTCAATTTACATGGGTGGAAATGGAGAGGATACCAGCTTTTGCAAACACAGCATTGTTAGTAACTTTGTCTTTCCAAAAAATTCCAAGAATTCTCCACAGACTAAACATGTGAAATGTGTTCTTGGTGGTTGTAGGTTGTCCATGCTTTGTTGCCATACAGAAAGGTTCTGATGTCACATGCCATGTAAATGTTCACTTTTGTTGAGTATTTTCCCACACCCAAATTGTCAATTTTGCAAAAGTGGTGGATGCCTTTCCGATGCACTTGTTAAGTTCTACATCAAAAATAGGTTGTCTGAAGCTGTAGTCCTGAGATATTGGAATTGATTCACTGTCCATTTATAGTCAGGTGATAGGATTGCTTGGCTCATACCTGGGTTTTCTTCAGGCTGATGGTGAGGCAATTCTTTGCAAGCATTGGAAAATCAGTCCATGAGTCTTTGAAGTCCTTCTTCAGTGTGAAATGCTATTGCCGCATCATCAGCAAACCAGAAGTTCTTGATGGGAACGTGTCTGACTTTGGTCATGAACCAAAAGTGGTTGATGCTGTGGAGGCGGCCATCCAATCTGCAGCGAAAGTAAACTCTGTCTTCTTACAAATTGAAGACATGTCTCAGGAGAAGGGCAAAGAAAATGCCAAATAATGTAGGGGCAAGCAAACATCTCTGTTTGACACCACTTTTTTCAGCAAAGGTGCCCCCATCAAATTGCATGATACTCATCGTACCCTTGTAAAATGACTATGAAGCTCAAGAGTTTGGAAGAGCAGCCAATGAGAGGTAATATCTTGAATAGCTCATCTCTACTGAGTAGATCGAATACCTTAGTAAGGTCTATGAAGGCAAAGTACAATGGCCTGTTTTGTTCTCTGCATTTCTCCTGCAGTCGGTGTAGTGAGAAGAATATGTCATTGGTGGAATGTTGGGAGCGAAAGCCACTGTGATGCAGGTTATATTCTGTCAGCAAGAACTTGCAGTCCCACCAGACTTATGACATTAACATTAAATAATATTGATGAGGTGTGTGATCGCTGCTGAAAAGGATATAATAATATAACAATATATAACAATATAACACAATATATAACAATATATAGCAATATATAACAATATAACAATGTATAACAATATATAGCAATATATAACAATATAACAATGTATAACAATATATAAAAATATAACACAATATATAATAATGTATAACAATATAACACAATATATAACAATATAACAATGTATAAGAATATATAACAATATAAAACTGTATAAGAATATATAAGAATATATAACAATATAAGAATGTATAAGAATATATAGCAATATACCAATGTATAACAATATAACACAATATATAACAATATAACAATGTATAACAATATATAATACGTAACAATATATAACAATATATAACAATGTATAACAATATATAATATGTAACAATGTATAACAATATAACAATATATAACAATATAACACAATATATAACAATGTATAAGAATGTATAGCAATATAACAATGTATAACACAATATATATATATATATATATATAACTATATAACTATAACATATATATATTTATATATAAATATATAACTATAACAATATATAACAATATATAATAATATATAACAATATAACACTATAACAACACAATATATAACAATATAACAATGTATAAGAATATATAGCAATATAACAATGTATAACAATATATAACAATATATAGTAATATATTACAATATAACAGTCTATAACAATATATAACAATATAACAATGTATAACAATATATAAAAATATAACACAATATATAAAACACAATATATAACACTATAACAATGTATAACAATATATAGCAATATAACAATGTATAACACAATATATAACAATGTATAACAATATATTACAATGTATAACAATATATAACAATATAACAATATATAACAATATAACAATGTATAACAATATATAACAATATATAACAATATAACAATGTATAACAATATATAACAATATATAACAATGTATAAAAATATAACACAATATATAAAACACAATATATAACACTATAACAATGTATAACAATATATAGCAATATAACAATGTATAACACAATATAACAATATATAACAACGTATAACAATATAACACAATATATAACAATGTATAACAATATATAACAATATAACACAATATATAACAATATAACAATGCATAACAATATAACACAATATATAACAACACAATATATAACAATATATAGCAATATAACAATGTATAACACAATATATAACAATATATTACAATGTATAACAATATATAACAATGTATAACAATGTATAACAATATAACAATGTATAACAATATATAACAATATAACAATGTATAACAATATAACAATGTATAACAATGTAACACAATATATAACAATGCATAACAATGTATAACAATATAACAGTGTATAACAATATAAGACAATATATAACAATATAACACAATATATAAAAATATAACACAATATATAACAATATAATATATAACAGGTGAGAATAAGGGAAATGAGAGATGATTAGAAAAGGGAATAACAAGTGCAGTATGCATTCATTTCTTTTATCTACGAATTCAATCCCTGTACAGAGCAGTACATTTTCATTTATTTTTTTCAATCCCACCCATAATAAATTTCACTAAATAATATCTGAAAAGAAACAGATTATATTATGGAGTTCTTTGAAAGTTTTCTAAAATGTATCTCCAATAAGTGGAAAAAATTGTCTTTTTAATGAGAAACCACAAATTTATTGCATGATGTGTCTTGAGGCTCACCCTATTGTTTATTACATTGATATCCACCTTTTGGAAGAGGAAGCGATTTTGAAGTTTTGATGATTTATATAATTCTTTATTTTCATAGATACAGCAATCATCACCACCTGTGATTAACCTGGAATTAGGACTCCAATTTCCTGCTGCTGATTACTTTGAGGATACAATTATCGATATGTTGAATACAAGTATGTTGATTTTTGCCATTTCATATTTTTCTTGCGTGTTTAGATTTTTTTCTTTTGTAGATGTTTTGAATATAAAGTATGATGCCTTTTTACAATCTCTCCCTTTAGTTTTGTCATATTGTAAGAATGGATGAAATATGATAACCCATTTATGTTCAAAAAGTGTAAGACAATAGAGAGAGATGAAAACTCAGATGTGGAGAAAGTAGTATTTGGATGGCAAAGCT
The DNA here is from genome assembly GCF_053919585.1 of Euprymna scolopes. NCBI lineage: Eukaryota > Metazoa > Mollusca > Cephalopoda > Sepiida > Sepiolidae > Euprymna > Euprymna scolopes. The sequence goes on along the minus strand of NC_136511.1, from coordinate 94,715,389 downwards.
ATTGATGTTGTCCAGAAGTTTTGTTACCTTGATGATAGAGAACAGAGAGGAGTTGGTAATGGTGTGATAATAAAAAGTAGGCATGGTTCAGGGAAATTCTGACATTATTAATCAGTAGAGCATTACTACTGTTGACCAAGACAAGAATCTATCAGGCATGTGTGCACATGTGTGATGATGTATGGAAGTGAAATTTGACCAGTGGAAGATTAAGGACATGTGTTTGGATGAAATCACACAGAATTTAATATGGATGTTCCTGAGGTGTACTGAAGTGTCTAAGGAAAGTCTGGTCTGTGTGAATGTGGCCAAGGACTAGAGTGGCAGGAACAGGTAAGTTAGGACATCCATGAGAACTAGAAAGGGCAGGAAGTTGATGGACACTGAGAATGACAAGTACTGGAATGGCAGGAGTTGGAAACGAACTGCAGGAAGGAGGTTGAGCAGGTGCTGAGTTAGCTGGAGGGGCAGCCTTATAATGTCTGACAAAAAGTCCATGGTGTGAGGTACACTTAGTAGAGAGGAAGGAGACAGCATCGAGGCCATAGGGCAAAGGCTTTGAATGAAAAGCTATATTCCTTTAATATTGGTGATTGCTGCTAGTACAATGCTGGGATGAAATTTGATTGGTTGGATCAAGTGATAAAATACACAGGAAAATAAAAACTGTGTTTATTTCTCTCACATATGGTAATTTTATAATTTTTATATGTAATAGTCATAAACTATTAAAATTTTGATAACAAAAAACTTCTTTTTTTTTTTTACTTACTACAATTATAATATTACAGGTGTCAACCATCTTGTGTCTTTGTCTATTTAAACAGGCACTCCTATTTTCTCTTGAATCAGCAGCAAACTGTACAGGGCTTCACCTGAATGCTACCAAGACTGAGTGTATGCCAATTAACATTCGCAACAACCACAAAATTAAAACCCTCATAATAAATAAACTCAAATGTGTTGAAAACTACAAGTATCTAGGATCACACATCAGAAACTCTGAGAAAGACTTTTACAGTAGAAAGGGCATGGCATGGACTGCTTTTAACAAAATGGATACAATCTGGAAATCCAATCTTGCTTGCAAATTCAAAATCCAAGTTTTCTACGTACTTATTAAGGCAATCTTACTCTATGGATCTGAAACTTGAACTCTTTCAGCAAAACAACGGCGTCATTTAGATGGATTTTACACATGTCTTTTTAGAAGAGTACTCAATATCTCTTGGCAAAAGTACCCAACTTTTGACATGATATATGGAGACTTACCGAGAGTATCAACAGTTTGTAAGAGACGAGTTCAGTTTGTTGGAAATTGTGCACGTGCCACAGATAAACTTGTTCCATCATTTGTACTGTGGAGGCACCAATCATCTCACAATCGATTTTGAAAGTTAACTTTTCCAGATAGGATACAACAAGATACATTTATCTCCAAGGAAGATATTTTGGGTGCTATGACAGATAGGGAATACTGGAAGGATGTAGTGAGTTCTATCTTGGCTGAGGCCACAAGATGATGATGATGCATGATAATGATAAACTACAGACCATAACATTGAGATACTTCATAAAACTTAATTTCAAAAATATTTACAAAAATAAAGTGGTCCTAAAAGCAAATAAGAAAATAAAAAAATAATTTATTCAGAAAGTAAATGAATAAATTTCTAAAACACTTTCTCATTCTTTATGAACATAAATTTTGTCACATTTTTGTTGTTGAAAAATAAAGCATCTAAATAAAGAGAGATAATACCAATAACATTATTTAGTAAAATGTCTAATGAAATGTTTTTGTTTGTATTGGATCAAGATTTTTTTATGAGTATTGGATTACTCATGTCAAAAATTGGAATTATAAATTTTCATAAATTTACTCTAAAAAAGGTGGGGGGATTAAGATTTAGGCCTCAAATAGTGAAGCAATAATGTATAGAGAAAGATGTGAATAAAAATGTTTTACCACATAAAGCAAATAATAGTGTGAGGAGATGAAGTGACATAGCATCACTCTGTTCAACCAAATGTTCTTCAAAAACGTTTAGATTTCAATGTGATGAGTTTACTATTTGCTACTGTAGGGAAGTAGAAAAAAAAAGAAATTAAAAAAAATATATAAGACACAGCTGTTCCTTCCAAAAGGTTGAGCTCTTCAACGTCCAAAAATAATTCACGGTCACAAAAAGAATTCACCGTCACTTCTTCCAACCGTCGTTTCACTCTCTGCGCTCTTCGCCCTGCTTAAAAAAAAGTACCGTTTATATGCTGCCCATTTCTCCACTTATGCAACGACTATCAACCAGAGCCATCTAGTTTTCCATTTCTCCAAACAGCCAATTTGCAAAGGGGGACAACTCAAATCACACGCCCCCTTGATCTACACGATCATCACACGTACACCCATACTGTAGTCGCTCGACCAACATGGCGGCCGTCTCTCTCACTGCGATCTCCGCAGAACCTCTTCGTGAACGTCGCTACTTGGCTCGACGTCGCTGTCTTCCTCTGATGACACCACTACTGGCCGCACATCAAGGATGTGTCGAGGGATGCCGTCGATAGATACATTGTTCAGGGACTGGACACTTGTCACAATGCCCCTCCCCCAGTGTGTGGTACAGCGAGCATCAGGCGGTTTGATCCACACTTCCTCTCCCACTCGCACAGTCGCTCGCTTCTCACCTTCCTCCGTGGGTACCTGTGCAGTTCGGGGATGCCGTCACTCGTACTTGAAGACTGCCCTCTGCGGCACTGACTCCAGTTTTTGCCCTGAATTTGGAGCCATATTATACCAGAAGACAGCTTCTGGCGGCGAAATCTGGCCCCTTTCAGCTATAGCCTTAATGGTCCTGTGATGCCGCTCCACAATTCCGTTTCCGCCTGGTCTATATGCAGCCCTGAAATAGCGCCGCACTCCCCAATTATCCAACACATTCTCCATGACAGCTGAGCGAAAGGCAATTCCATTGTCCATTAGCATTTCCGTCACTGGACCCCTCTCCAAAAACACCTCTTCCAAGACCTTTGCAATTTCAGCTGCATTTTCCGCCTTGATCTCCCTCCAAATGGCTACTCTTCCTGGTCCACAGTCCACCATTGACAGATACAGTCTCTGTCGATAGTGCGTTACGTCTATCGCCAACCTGCTCCAGTTCTCTGCCACCTGAACCTCACCAGCTTCGTGTCTACTCGGCGCAGGGTCGATTGATTGACACCGGCTGCATCTCTCAACCACTGTCCTAACGGCCTCCTTTGTGATTCTGGGGTCCACCTTCCTGGCCAAGAACAAGGTTCTCTCCACTCCAAAATGGTGCATGTCATGCAAACCCTTCAGAGTGTCTTCATTCAAACAACATATTGCAACAGCTGCCTCATTCGGCGCCTTTAGCCAGGTCTTCCGCACCCTCGTCATCACATCTGCTCTGTTCTTCGCTGAAGGAACGATAGTGACCCTAAGTTGAAGATCAAGTTCCCTAATCAGCTCCCTTTACATCATCAATCGACGCTTTACTAGCATCTCGGCAGCGCCTTTCGTCTTCACCCTCCTTTCTCCTGTAGTTTCGGACTGGATCCAAGAGAACACAGTGGCTGAGTCGGTCCTCGCCTTAACATTCTGTAGCCCCCATTTCAAGGCTAAGTTGATGCCCTTCATAACCGCATCCAGTTCCACCACATTTATGTGAGCCACGTCGTCCTTCTTCCGCAACCAAGCAGCATCTTCTGCAGTAACACCACCTATCTCCAAGGTGACCCCCATTGCTATACAGCTTGCATCACACCACACAACACCTTCTGCACTGTTGGGTACATGCCAAACACCTCTCACTGGATCCTCCCTCTTCACCTCTTCAATAATCTTTCTCATAATGTCCACAATCTCTTTATCAACTCCATCCTCCCACTTCGCTCCACTAGCTAGCCTTTTGATATAACTACATGCAGTCCGTAGCCATCCTGCAATAGGGTAATGGCCCACCAGTCTTCCGCATATTGAAAAGAGTTCTCGCCTGCTCAATTTTTCCGACACCTCCGGGATCTCATTTCCCCTCCGGAACACTAACCGTCCTATCTGGTCCTTTCTTAGTTAGAGCCCTAACACAGCTCCTCCCTCCAACGATTCCGGGCGTTTTGCAATTAGCCCAAAGCTGTTGAGGTGTTTTACTACATCCTCCGCAGTTGTTACCATCTCATCCACCAAAATATCATCAATGTAGGAACTGGTGGCTCTTCTGACTGCGTCCTCCTTGCTTAGCACCGTTTTGAGGATCGCTGCCATGATTTTTGGTGCAGAATTCAGGCCAAAACCCAACCTAGTCAGGCAGTACGTTCGGCCCTTGTATCTGACCAGCTGGTATTTCCAGAATTCCTGTGAAATGTGGATCTGTAGATATGCAGATTTTAAATCCACAATCGTCGCAGCCTTCTGAATCTGCCTCCACTCTCGCATGGTCTCTCCACACACATCCATCACATCGCCTCCCGTGTGACACGCAACGTGTATGTTCAGCTCCCTGAAATCCAGTACTGGCCGAACTTTTTGTTTTGTGGGCTGAACAACCGCCATTGACAGCAGCACACCTTCCACCTTCTCCGTCCATGGTCTTAAAATCCCCTCTGAGATCCATCGGTCCACCTCCTTCTAAAATTCAACTCTTGTGCCTCCTCACAACATATGCTCGTAGCATTCCACTCTATTGTTCAGTATGGGAGGTTCTCCCTTCCATGCCCACTTGACTGTCCATTTCTCACCATCAAAGTGTGCAGAGAAATCTTGGTCCTCTATCGTGCAACTTTTGTCTGACCCGGCCGTTCCTGTGACACCTTTTTCGAATTGCACACCTGCAGCCCCTTGATGTCCTCCAAATCTCATGGAGTTCCTATATACCGTAACGCCCCTTAGTCGAGCAATTGCGTCCATCCCTAGCACTACATCGACACCCATGACAATTTTGTTAATAACAATCGCCTGGATTGTTAGTGACATCCCATGTACCATCAACCGAACGATACTTGTGCCATTGCACTTCACCTCTCTGCCGTCAACTGCCGTAATGCTGCTGGTTCCATTGCATGTGTCAACCATGTCTTTGGTGACAATTGTTGAAGTACAGCCCGTGTCGACAAGGGCTTTTGCACTTCGTCCATTTAGGGTCACCTCTACTAGTGGTGACATACCCTGAAGCACCTACATCAAATAAGTGGGGTAGCCACCGGCGCAGTGGCTTCCCCCTGTTCGTTTCCCTGGGGACAGAATCTGCTGATGTGGCCGACTTCCCCACAGCGGTAACACGTGACTTCTGGCTTTGGCTCCCTGCACTCCCTCGCCATATGGGGGCCCTGACATCGGTAGCATCTGCCAGAGAACCTGGGTCTCTGCCACAGTCCTCTCTGCTTTTCGTCCTTCACAATTTCCTGCTGCAGTTTGCTTCGTTGAGCGACAGCTACGATTCCCTACTCACTCTCTTTTTTCCTGGCCAGCACCCTAGCCTGTGTAATCAACTCTACCACCTCCATAGTATTTACACCGGGCAGTTGCTGCAGAGCTATTGAAATATGGTCCGGGAAGCCAGATAAAGGCCATCTTAACCATCTGTCGACGGCCTCCTCCATTGAATCCTGCTAGTCCCGTCAACCTCCTGATATTGTTGGCATAAACATCGACAGGCTCTCCGGTCCACACCATACGGCTTAGTTTGCCATATGCCACAAACGGTCCTTCGGTAAATGCTTCCTTCAACTTTTCCTCAATGGCGTCAACAGACAGTCGATCCTCCTCCTGCATCTCCAGATATAGGGCCAGAGCATCACCATCAAGATACAGCGGTATCAAGCTGGCTACATCCGCGATGTCCCGCAACTTAGCGACAAGTTTAACCTTGATCAGCCAAGTTATAACATCTCCCTCTCCAGAGAACGTCTTAAGCATTTCACTGCTGATCCTCTTTGCTTCCATAGTTCCCGCCGAAATAGCTTGTAGTGAAGTAGAAAAAAAAAAAATATTTTAAAAAAATATATAAGACACAGCTGTTCCTTCCACAAGGTTGAGCTCTTCAACGTCCAAAAATAATTCACGGTCACAAAAAGAATTCACCGTCACTTCCAACCATCGTTTCACTCTCTGCGCTCTTCGCCCTGCTTACAAAAAAGTACCGTTTATATGCTGCCCATTTCTCCACTTATGCAACGACTATCAACCAGAGCCATCTAGTTTTCCATTTCTCCAAACAGCCAATTTGCAAAGGGGGACAACTCAAACCACAGCTACTTAATGTTATATCAACTTCAATTACAGCATCACAGACACAGCATCACAGACACAGCATCACAGATATAGCATCACAGATAAAGCATCCGTAAAACTCTATGGATGAAAGCTTAGAACAAATCCTGTTTGATCAGTAAAAAACTGAAATTTGTTTAAACTGTTCATAATATTGCGTAGCATTTGTGTTTTTCTTCTCTTATCAACAATTTTTTTCTATTTGTAACATTGCATTTATTATACAAAAAAAATAGGTTGGAATTCCTTTTCATCAACTCTGCAATTCACACCAACTCCTTTTAATTCAATTCATTTCATTAACTCTCAATGTCTTTGTTCTTGTAGAGTCGAAGAAAATGAAGGGAGGAAGCGCCCACGTGTCTGCGCGTCATGCCTTCCCTTGGAACGCTCCTACGGTGTGCGTACGTGCATGGCCGAAACATGAAAGAAATTCCAAAATGGCGCCGTCCTCGTCTTGTAGATTGTGCAATCATCACTGGGCCCCACGTGACCGTTCTTTGGCTGCTGATTGGCCGAGGACGAACGCCGGAAGGATAAAGGGAGTGTATTTGGAACATGGGTGCGTCTTTTCTAGGATCGACATCAGTGTGATCGTATCGGTGAACTGCTGCAGCTTTAAGAGTACTTTAGTGTGTGTGTGATTTTTTGGGACTTGCTCGTCTGCTGACTTTACAGGACTTTCTTTTCTGCTGATTCTACAGGACCTGCCCTTCTGCAGAACTTGGAACAAAACTTCAGGCCTTTTCTTTCTTTTCACACGTAGTCGCCTAAAAAGGTAGAATCCGACTTACTTGTGAAACGGTTTTAAGCTATTTTGGCGAAATGGGGGAAAAAATTGACCTCAAATTAATACCGGAGTTCGATGGATCAACCCCGGTACTTGACTGGGTGGAAAAGTTGGAGTTACATTGTGTTTTGTCTGGCGTGAAGAACTTCGAACGTGTTGTCCCTCTGTGCTTGTCCGGCGGCGCCTTTGCCGTGTATCAACAGCTCAGCCATGAGGGCAAACAGGACTACGAGACAATTAAGGCGGCGCTGTTCAAGGCGTTTGCGATTGACCCCACCACTGCTTGGGAGCAACTTGAGGCAAGGACCCTACGTCCGGGCGAAACGGTCGATGTATACTTGGCAGAACTGACCAAGTTAAAGGTCTTGTTTGGTGGACTGCCCGAGCGGGCCTTAGCATGCAAATTCCTAGCAGGACTCCCGACAGAAGCAAAGCGACTATTACGAGCCAGCTCAAGTGCGGATTCGTTGCCCCTTAATGACCTAGTGGATCGGGCCAGGACTGTAATGAAGAATTATTCCGAGATGAGGGAACCGGTAATTGCTGCTGCCCAGTCCACGCCGAATGATAAAAAACCGTATCAGGGACCCGGTCCACGTGGCGGAATCATATGCTACAAATGCAATGGACAGGGCCATATTGCAAGGAACTGCCGGCAGCAACCAACGGCCGTTTGCTGCTACCGGTGTAAGGAAGCCGGCCATATAGCTCAAGACTGTCCGGGAAACGGAACCGGGGACAAGGTGTCAGCGTCAACCTCTTCCCCACGCAGAAATTAAATGAAACACTGACGATCGTTTTGATATATGTCAATGAAACACTGCGCTCAGCACTCCTCGACTCCGGGTGCTCCCGCACTATCATATGTGCAGATCTCTGCCACACTTGGAGAAAGAAGAACGTCCGAGTGACTGCCATCAGTGGAGAGACGCGCACATGTTGCGGGGTGGGTGGCGTAAACATTCGGACGAAAAATGGAATCTCCGCTAACCTAGAGGCGCTGGTGGTACCAGAAAAACCCCTGAGTTTTGACCTGCTCCTAGGATATGATGCCATCAGAGCTCTTGGTGGCATCTACATAACGGCGACGGGGGCGGTACATTTTCAGGAGAAAGCCCCAGTGTGTGCTGCACTAAAGATCGACCAACCAGACTTCAGCGTCGAATTTGACGAGCAAAAGAGGGCCTGGACTGCCTCATGGAAGTGGTCAGAAGACCAAGAACCGGCCAAACTGCAAAATGGCATAACGGAATACCATGTGCCCAACCACATGAGGCCCGCGTACGAAGAAGAACTTCGCAGATGGATCGAGGATGGCTGGTTGATTCCCTACCCCTACAAAAAACTTGGACCCCCCCAAGGGTCTGATCCCATTAATGGCAGTTGCTCAACAGAACAAAGCAAAAGTCAGGCCGGTGATGGATTACTGAGAACTGAACTCATATGTTGATGCGTTCACAGGCGATGCCGACGTGTGTGCTAGCAAACTGCGAGAATGGCGCCAGCTGGGTTCTAATGTGTCCCTGTTGGACCTTAGAAGGGCATATCTGCAGGTCCGGGTTAGCGAGACACTGTGGCCGTTTCAGACGGTAGTGTTTTGTGGTAGGAGGTATTGCCTCACACGACTGGGCTTTGAGCTGAACGTTGCACCCCAAATCATGAAGACGATCGTCAATGCTGTATTGTCACAGGATAAGACCGTAAAAGAGGGGATATCAGCATACCTTGACGACATATACGTGAATGAAGACGTTGTGCCATGATCACGTGTGAGGGCTAAGCTTGCCGAACTTGGACTGATTTGTAAGGATCCAGAACGCTTGGAGGATGGCGCTCGTGTTTTGGGGTTGAGCGTTCAACAGGAGCGAGGGACCTTGAGGTGGGGGCGCGGAACTGCAGTCCCCGAAGTGCCCCATATCCTCACGAGGCGGGCCATATTTTCCCTGTGTGGAAAACTGGTAGGACACTTGCCAGTATGTGGATGGACCAGGGTCGCAACAGCCAGCATGAAGAGGAGGGCGAGTGCAGTTACCAAAGGCTGGGATGACGAGACGGTGGACAATCTGTTGCTTTGCATGGTAAAAGAAACCATCACAAGAGTCAAGCAGGAGGACCCCGCTAAAGGAGATTGGTGCATCCAAGGAGACAGACTAAATGTGTGGGTGGATGCGAGCTCCCTCGCGATCGGGGCACTATTGGAGATGAACGGGTCTGTGATTGAGGATGCCTGCTGGTTGCGACCACTGGATGATGCCGCTCACATCAACCTAGCGGAGTTGGATGCGGTGATAAAGGGAGTAAATATGGCACTCCAGTGGAAGGTTAAAGAATTGTGCTTACACACAGATTCGCTGTGCGTGTACCACTGGATAGTTGACACACTAACAGGCAAAGCGAGAGTGCGCACCAAGGCGGCTCCCGAAATGCTAATCAGACGAAGGTTGGAGACACTAAGGAAGTTGGTGGAAGAGTACAACCTATCGGTGAACGCGGTGCTTGTCGCTTCCACCCGCAATCTTGCAGATAAACTCACCCGTGTGCCCCAGAGGTGGTTCGACGCAATGAAGAAAGAAGCCGAACCAGGATCGTTATGTGCTGCCTCTATTGAGGAGACGGATGAAATCAAGAGGGTACACCATGACACTGGACACCCCGGAGTGAGACGGACATATTATTTCGCACACTTAACCAACCCGTCAGTGTCCAAAAACAGAGTAGAATCAGTGGTCAAGGAATGCCAAATATGCCAATCAATCGACCCACCAAATGGCAGAAAGGTCGGCTGGAAGTCGACGGGACTTGGAGCCGGCTGGGCATGGACATAACCCACTATGGTGGTCAGCACTTCCTCACACTAATCGATTGCGGACCGACGAGGTTTGCGATCTGGCGACTGTTAACAAGACAGGACTCGGCTAGTGTCATCCGCCAATTAGAGTCTATATTTTACGAGCGGGGGCCACCCGAAGAGATTCTCACGGACAACGACACAGCCTTTTGCAGCGGGGAATTCAGGCGTTTCATGGACGAGTGGGGGACCCAGCTTAGACACAGGTGTGCGTATGTGCCGAGTGGCAACGGTATAGCAGAGCGGTGCCACCGAAGTGTGAAACGGATAGCAGCAAGGAAGCAATGCACAATTGCGGAGGCGGTATATAGGTACAATACAACGCCAAAGGATGACGCGACTGCTGAAAGTGCACCTGCTAATGCGATACATCGCTATCGAGTGCGTGTTAAGGGCATTGACGCCTGCCCGCCTAATCAGAAGAAGACGCAAGGACGGTACAAGTCAGGGGACACCGTCTGGGTAAGGCCTGCCAATAACCGATGCACGACCAGGTTCAGACAGGGACGGATCACCAGCATAATCAGTGAGCAGGCTGTGCTGGTTGATGGTGTCCCACGCCATGTAAGGGATGTCCGGCCCGCCCTTGATATAAACCAAATGGTGAACAGTGAAAGTGATGAATCATCCAGTGATGAAATGTGGATCCGGCCTATGGCTGAGAACCTCAGCACGGATGGCGATAGCTCCAGCACCACTTCTGAGAGCTCGGATGAAGATGAAGTGCAGCCGGATGGTAGGACTGTAGACACTGACCCAGGTAGCTCGGAGGAAGATGAAGTGCAGCCGGATGGTAGGACTGTGGACACTGACCCGGGTGGCACTGGTGGAGATGAAGAAGCCCAGCTAATCCCCCTTCGTAGGAGCGCCCGCATCAAACGACCGCGGCCGCAATGCCGCATGTGTGATCTTGAGACCAGGGGGGGTGTAGAGTCGAAGAAAATGAAGGGAGGAAGCGCCCACGTGTCTGCGCGTCATGCCTTACCTTGGAACGCTCCTACGGTGTGCGTACGTGCATGGCCGAAACATGAAAGAAATTCCAAAATGACGCCATCCTCGTCTTGTAGATTGTGCGATCATCACTGGGCCCCACGTGACCGTTCTTTGGCTGCTGATTGGCCGAGGACGAACGCCGGAAGGATAAAGGGAGTGTGTTTGGAACATGGGTGCGTCTTTTCTAGGATCGACGTCAGTGTGATCGTATCGGTGAACTGCTGCAGCTTTAAGAGTACTTTAGTGTGTGTGTGATTTTTTGGGACTTGCTCGTCTGCTGACTTTACAGGACTTTCTTTTCTGCTGATTCTACAGGACCTGCCCTTCTGCAGAACTTGGAACAAAACTTCAGGCCTTTTCTTTCTTTTCACACGTAGTCGCCTAAAAAGGTAGAATCCGACTTACTTGTGAAACTTTCTCTCTCAGCTATCAAAAACTCGATTCACTGTCCTCTCTAATTTTGTATTTTTATAACCTTTTTTCTGCCGCATATTAAAATTAATGTCACATGTATATAAGAATCTACAAACTTGTGTTCCTCTTTTTCTTTTTCCTTCTCCTGATGGTTGAAACAGATATGATGCCACTTGTAAGTAGTTTCTTCTATTACAGCATTTTTATTTACTTTTACATTTTAGACCACATGCCGCAATGATCATTAAAGATCATTTCACATCACATTGTCCCATGCCCAGATTAGCACCATAAGTTCTGTCTGTGATCTGGTTCACCTTCATTACTCTTTAGCTCAGCACTTACATCATAATTTTCTACATGAACCGTGCATCTTAAATCTAAAATATGCAGTGGCATATATCAACACTTCAGTTGTTAGGGGATTGCACACTAGTAATCGCTCCTCTTCCCTTGGGTTTCACCAAAACCTGTTCTCCTGTTTGGATTCTGGTCATGCTGACTGATTTTTGGGGATGTATCTCTTGGGTGCCTCCATTCTTATTAAAAACTTATCTATATGGTATTGTGTCCTTTCTCTGTTCGACATTGGGAGCCATGTTATACCAAAATGTAGCCTCTTCCTCTCTCTCAGCTATTGCTTTCATTATCCAATGATGTCACTTCACTATTCCATTTCCTCCAGGCTGTTCTGTAATAGCTTCTTATCTACCATTTTTTAGCATCGTCTGTAGAATTTCTGAGTGAAAAACAGTGCCATTGTCAATTATCACCTCCTACTGGACCTTGTTCAAGCATCATCTTTTACAATTCCTCTGTAGATGCCAATTCTACATGTAACTCCCTCTATATTGCCAGTCTATCAGGTGTAGTGTCAATCATTGACAACTATGCTCCACCACAATATTGTGTTATGTTAATAGTTTATCTTGTTCAATTCTTAGAAGTTCCAATTTCCCCAGGATTATGTATATTTGGAGTTGGATCGATCAATTGACATCAATACAATTCTTAACCACCTTCTAAACTTTTCACATCTTATATGTAGATCCACTTTCTGCACCGAATATACTTCCACTTTCTGCACCGAATATACTTCCACTTTCTGCACCAAATATACTTCCACTTTCATGTTGTGCATGCCATACAACTCTTCTAGTTAACCAATTCCTGAATAGCATACCGAGACTTTTTTATTTCTCAACTAACCAGTTTTTTATTCATGTTAGTGTATCCACTTTGTTTCTCTGTGAAGGCACAAACACTACCTTTATTCGCAGTTCAAGTTTCGATATTAACTCTCCAAACACCCTTAATCTTCATTTTACAATCATTTCTCCAGCACCCTTTATTCTTCTGCTCTCCTCCACTTTAGAGTTCATCCAACTTAGAAATGTGGCTTATTTCGAATTTGATGCTTTTCTGAAAGGCATCAATATAGCTTTTAAAATAAGGATTGAGAACCATCCTTATTTTAAAAGCTAAATTGATGCCTTTCAGAAAAGCATCAAATTCAGTCATGTTAATATGATTATAGTAATTGTTTTTCCTCAACCATGCTGCATCTTCTGCCACTAGTCCACCAATCTCCATAATCATGCCTGCTGCAATACTGTGCTTGCAACACACCACACCACTCTTTTTTGTGCCAAGCTCCAGTAATAGGATCTTCTTTTTCTACACCAGCTAGAATCTCCTGTATGACTTTGACAGTTTTACACTTAACTCCGCTCTTCCACTCCACTTGCTCTTCTTTTAATGTAACTATATGCTAGTCACAGCCATCCAGTAATTGAATAGTCCCCCAACAATTTGCCACAGGTAGAAAATAACTCCCATCTACTAATTTCTCCCATCTCAGATCTTGTTGCCTCTTTTGAATATCAGCTTTCCCATTTTTCTTTTAATAAGCTTAGGGCCCAGTGCTGCTCCTCTATCCAGGGATTCTAGTAATTTTGCTGTTACACCAAATCCTTTCAAATGTTGCACAACTTGTTGAGATCTCTGTTACATCCACGATTATATCATCCACATGAATCGGTGACCTCTTTTATTTTGTTTCTTTTCATTGACACTATTTTTAAAACAGCTGTCATAATCTTTAGCGCAACATTAAGTCTGAATCCTAACCCGACTGTCAGACAAAAAGGTTTTTCTTTATAACAGACCAGCTGGTACTATCGTAGTTCCTTTACCACATGTAGCTGCAAGTAGGCAAACATAAGTTCCTTCTACCAACGGTTTCCACTTCCTCATCTTTTCATCACACATATCTATTATATTGCTCGCTGTATATCACCCACAAAATGATTCAATTCATGAAAGCCTAATACTGATCTGACTTTGCCTTTTGTGGCCTGGAACACCTTTTCTCTTCCATGGTAAAAGAATACCATCCGTTATCCATCTTCCACCTCCTTCTCAAACTCTTTCGAGGGAATTTGTATAATATTTCACTATATTCTGCTACACTGGAATATCTTCCTTTCATTTTCATCTTATTCCATTTCTCTCCATCAAAATTTGCCTCAAAGTCTTTATCCTCAATTTTGCAAGTATTCAGCTGATAGGCAGCTGTGACACAGTATAGATCTCCAAACTTTACCTCAGCTTTCTTTATTGTTGCAATATTTTTTATATAAGGATATAATCACTGAAAGTTGGAAGGTTCTACCTATAGACACTGGCGATAGGAACTAACAAATCAAATTAAGTCACATTTTGCAACCAATCAGAAACCAGAATTAGAAACCATAAAAATATTGAATCTTTTAGCATTCCAGCCCATAATTTTTTTTTGTCAACACAAGAAGGATCTTTTGCTCTTTGCCTGCAAAATGATAAAATCCAGGACTTGTACAGAACAGCTACCCACTGAAAATTCTTCATCTCCAGGAATTGGAAACTCTTCTGAAATTAAATAGTTGCACCTCCCATCTCATTGATTACATCCATTCCAATCATCAATGATGTGATTTATTAACCCTAACCTCCACTTTGATTTTTACTCCATGTATTTTGATCTCTACTTTATATCCCTCCCATCAGCTACTTTTATGACATTCACTCATAAGTTTGGAATTGATTAAAGTTGTCGTGCACCCAGTATTAACAAGTGCAGTTATCTGGCAAGTGCTCTCACAAACTCCTAGCACTAGTACCCTCTTGACGACACTACCCTCAACAAACCAGACAAGCAGCAAAATTCCACCCATTAACTGTAGAAATCCATAGATGCTGTAAAGCCTTCTACTCAAATAGTTTTTTCCTTGGATTGCTGCACTTTTGAATTTCCTCCTGAGCCCCTGCTTTCCTGATTCTACTGACATGCAAAAATTCGAGTGTAATGTGAACAGACATCTTGCTGCTCAGCTCCATAAATAGTGTCCCTGCAAATCTGGTCCCAAATAGTAGCCCGGCTAAGTAGCTCTGTGCCTTATTTGGCGTGAAATGACCATTTTTTTTTTTTTTTTTTTTTTTTTTTTTTACAAAGGCATCACCACATTATCAAGGCCCAGAGGCCACTCAAGGATAAGGGTTAAAGAGTGTACAGTAGAAATTGGTCAATATAGTAATCATTAGTAATGAAAATTTGGTAAATTTAATAACTTATATGGAACGGCTCATCAAGAACTTATTTACTTTAGACTTGAACACAACCATATTGTAGTCAGCCGGAAAGCAGGAAAACGGAAGACAATTCCACAGGCGTGCAGTTCTAAGAAAGAAGCTTTGTTCATGGAATCTACGTTTAGGTTTAGCCACAGATAAAGAGTGGGGGAAATTATTGATAGTGTTTACAGCTAGACGAGTGTTTCTTGTGAAAGTTTGGCGAGGGGGGACCAAAGATTGAAGCTCAGTTGAACACTTTCCATGAAAATAACGATACATCAGAGACAAACTCGCAACATCTCTTCTGTGAGATAGAGGTTGCAAGGAGGAGAAAAGGACATCTCCTACGAGGCTACGAAGTCTATTTTGAACTCTATCAAGGCAGGACAAGTCCTTTCTAGCAGCTCCTGCCCAGATGTGGCAACAGTATTCCATCCTTGGACGTACCTAAAATTTTTTTGAAAGAGGCCAGTAGTGCACCTTCATTCTGTTGCCAGTGTAGCTACTAGTGCAGAGGCTCTCTCTTGCTCCTTTCCTTGAATCCGAGAACAATACCTTGCAATCTGGTTAAACTTTCCACAATTATAGCTCATTATGCTGACTCTAGGTATCTCTATATAATCTTTGATAAATTGTGGTCCTCAACATCTAAAACACAGACTGCTTGATAATTCCTTTTGAGCCTTATTTCTTAGTCTCTTATTTTGTTCACTCGCTACCGTTGTCCCAGTTTCTCAAATTCTTTTGCTGACTAAAAGCCATGCATTTGGTATTAGTTGCTAACGTCCATTCTCTCTATGTGAGGTAACTATTGTATTGGCACAGATATCTCGTCTGGGAATCTGGGATATGCTGTAATGAGAGCAGGGTATCCTAATAGTGCAGCCAATCTTTTGATTGTATTGGCGTAAACATCAGTGAATGCTATCATTAATCACATTTCTATCTCTTTCTCATCTAATTGGTCTTCATTGTCCATTTCAAAATAGAAAAGAAGCACATCTCCATGTAGAAAGAATGGAATAAAATTCAAAAGCTCTTGCACTTTTTGTAGCTTAGCTACTAATTTCACATTCTTGATCTATCTGACTATATCACCTTCTCAATTAAAAACTGGTATCACATCAATAGCCCTGATTCCATGATTTTTTTGTGCCAAAATATTAGGTTATTATTAAAAATATTAGGTTATTATTAAAAATATTAGGTTATTATTAAAAATATTAGGTTATTATTAAAAATATTAGATTATTATTAAAAAAAAAGTCAGAACTCCTTCTCACCAACTGTGCAATTCGCACAACTCCTCTTAACTCAATTCGCTGCACCAACTCTCAATGACTTTACTCACTCTTAGCCGTCAAAAACTCGACTCACTGTCCTCTCCAATTCAGTCTTTTTATAACTTCTTTTCTCCCGCGTATGCAAATTAATGCACATGTATATAATGAATCCACAAAACCGATGCAAAGCCACTTGTGAGTAATTTGTTCTATTGCAACATTTTACAACATATCTATGTAGAAATGAATTACACCAAATTTCTTAGCTTTTTGTAAGGCACCTGTAAAATGAATTAGTTGCAAAATTCAAAAAGTAAAGTTTTGAAATGAATAATTTTTATGGAAAAAGACAAGGTGTGATTCCTAATTACTTGAATGAAATATGATAAATGCAAAGACAGAAGATGCCTATTGATCTGGAAAAAAACTAAGGCGATAAGTAGGAGGAATACAGTCAGATGTAAAAGAAGCTTCTGGAATTACTGTATTACAGTGAGGTATCCTAACAGCTGTAGCGATACGCTGGAGACATTAAAATGGATGGATAAGGAACATTTCAGGTATGCATACATTTATCGTATCCACCCGCGCAAATCCTTTTGTCACATCAGACACATTTATGGAGCAAAATTATCACATTACTGGAACTCACTAATATAACAAATTTTATTTGCTTTTGTTAAAAAATAAAGAAACATTTTTCTCTAAAGAAAACATGATTGTCTCAGTCAGAGGAAGTTTTTTCTTTTTTCCTTTTTTTTTTTTGGTACAGTTCTTTTACTCAAGTCCTATCAGACTCTATTTAAGAAATACATATAAGGTCCTCACGACTATTTCTGGTTCTAAAAACCTAACATTTGTTTCCAAGAACTATGGACATCTTGTAAATCATTTAATGACTTAATCTTTCCTTAGCCTAATGACACGGCACACACATTGAAAATGGACGAGAAAGCAATTCTATGGATTGATTTTTCTTTCTTTTTGCTACCAGAATTGAATCTATTTCAAGATAGTGTTTTACTCATTATATTAGTTCATCATCATCCATGTATAATGATATTAATTATTAATATCCCCTCATTTGCGTATTTCAATATTTATATTTTTTAACTTTTATTTATTTTTAGCTATACGAGCACATTACTTGATCCTTGACTGCCAAAAAATATTTAGCCTTGATTACACAGCAATAAAGGTATTTCTATTTTTTCATTCATTTGCCATTAATAAATAAAACTTGCAAATAAACTGTTACAAGCATGCATGGAAGTGCTCAAGAATTGTGTGTCAGTGCCTTAATTGGGCTTAAGTTCATCCAAGGGCTATAAAAAGTTGATGCCAGAGTCGTTCAGTGAGTTACTGCCGAGGTTGCTTTAGTACTGTGTTGTTTCCATGGAGTTGTTTAGGATCATGTCAGGTCGTTCTAAAGAAATTTTTCGGGACTGTCCTGGATTGTATCAACAGAATTGTTTGGGACCATGCTGAGTCATATCGGCAGAAGTGTTAAGTAGTATGCTGGGTCATATTGACGGTATTTTCCATGTCAAGTAGTGTAGATGGAAGCATTTGGTTTACGCTTATTGTCCAGTTGACTTGAAAGTTTTTGCAGTTGTACTGCCATTTGTGATAACAAGTTTTTTTCGTTTCTCTTCCCTCATGAAGCCACAAGCTATTTCAGCCATTATTTCAGTCATTATTTCAGCCATTATTTCAGCCATTATTTCAGCCATTATTTCAGCCATTATTTCAGTCATTATTTCAGCCATTATTTCAGTCATTATTTCAGTCATTATTTCAGCCATTATTTCAGTCATTATTTCAGCCATTATTTCAGCCATTATTTCAGTCATTATGCTTTTATATCAGTGTTTGATGGCAGTGATTCTAGGCAGTCAATAATGGAATGTCTGAAGAAAGCTGAACTGATATGTCAACTGGGTGAAGCGTATCAAGTGTGTCATCCTAGTGCACTTGTTAGGTGCGCCCATATGATGTGTGCCAGTGAGGAAAAGCAAATGTTGATTGTGTAAAGAAAATGCTGGGTCTCTTTGGATATGTGGATGTATTTTTGGCAGAACTACAGTATAATCATGTTGACACACCGGTTCCCGTCAGATCACCAAAGTTAAGCAATGTTGAGCCTGGTCATTACTAAAATGGGTGACCAATTTGGGAAGTCCAGATGCTGTATGTAGGTGCTGTATGTAAGTTGCAAAAATCTAACGTCATTATCTCCCCTAATGGGGATATACATGCGACTGGGGACTGCTTGTGAATTTCATACTCCTATGAAACTTCCTCCTTCCGAGGAAGCTGGTTAAACCCTGAATAGGGTTGTTGCTGACTGACTGCACACAGAACTACGCAGGCTTGTGGTCCTCTTTGGTGGCATATCAGATCAGTGCCTGCAATGTACAGGGTGGAATGATAAATGTGTTGCCCTAAAGAAAACAATTTTATTTTAAAACTTTTATTGTAAAAATCAATTCAGGTCATTTGATTAGTAGAGCTGGCATATATTCAATGCCTCAGTCAACACCTCGATACAGGTCTGAAACTGAAAGCCTTTTCCACAAGCACCAGTGGGAGCTTAGTGATTACTTGGTAGATTGCGACGATCAAGCTGGCTTTGGTGTTGTGAGAGGTCATGTTGGTGATGTTCTCAATGTATGACCAAATGAAGTAGTCCAGCAGGTTCAGGTCAGGGGAGGCTAGTAAAAGAAGGGAACAAAGTCATAGCACTCCTTCTGAAACGAAGCCTGGGTCTCTTTGGATATGTGGACTGACGCAGAGTCCTGCTGCTACATCCAGGGTCTATCAGCGACCACTTGATTGCATCAGGGGATCACCACACACTTCAGCACATACAGGTACACTTTGATGTTGACTTTCAAGATGACTTCGAAGATGTGAGGTGGCATGATGTGGCCCTCATTTGAAACCACACCAAAGACCATAACCGTGGCAGAAAATTTCATTGAACCATCCGGATTTGTATTTTGAGGGCGTTGGCAATGTTCCTGTTGCCATAACTTGGATCAGTAAAGAGCATGAATTGTACAGTGGCGCATCTCTGATCTCATTCGTTGAACATTGTATCACTTTCAGACATGATAAAAGGCTTCTATCACTTTTGGGATTTATACACATCTGACCATCTACTGATGGTCTGCAACAACAAAAGAAAACAGGTTTTCATCAAACGGAAATGGAATTATGTTGTCTTTTCTAAGGCAACAGTTTTATCATTCCACCCTGTACATTCATTATTGGATTGCTTGAACATGCGGAAGAACTATTATGAGCATCCTCCCAGAGAGAGTACCATTATTTGACTCACATGCTGGCATGCACTCGCAATATTTTTAAAACTGCACTGGAGTTACAGAGTAGGCTGCAGTAGCTGTACAGTTGGCATAAATCACATCTAAGGAAATGGATACTTTCCCATGTAATGGACCCAATCATAGGGCAAGCAATTGTCTACTAGATAGTAAGACAGTCAGAGGTGCTGCTGTCAAGCCCCAAAGGAAATATCATGTCAGCAGTGTGGGCACATTGCTCGTTTTGGTCTGGGAAACAAACAGTTACTAATGTGTGTTGTAAGGAATGGAAGAGGAAAGTGATGTTTTGTGTTCACAACAGATGGAAGCACAATC
This sequence comes from Euprymna scolopes, assembly GCF_053919585.1. Taxonomy (NCBI): domain Eukaryota; kingdom Metazoa; phylum Mollusca; class Cephalopoda; order Sepiida; family Sepiolidae; genus Euprymna; species Euprymna scolopes. The sequence continues at coordinate 94,695,501 of NC_136511.1, read as the reverse complement.
AATTCCTGAGGAATATGAATGGTGCAAGTTAACATTGGTGTAAAGCAAAGCATTAACATAGAAGTTTCAGTTATGGATGGATACTTGGATTTGATTTATTGCTTCGACAGGATGCAATCAAGCGGCTGGGAAGAGTAGCTGTGTCTAGTGCCAGTGAGGTAATGTTTCTACAATTCAGCAAACCAAATTTTGCTGCCATAACCTTTACCAAGCCTGATTTCATTGCAAAGTATAAAAAGAACAGTCGGAAGTGGACTGCATCTTGGAAATGGGCTGGTGACTAACCTCTAATTTCATTAAAAAATAGACTTGCAGAATATTCAACTCCAGCACAAATTCATGAGAAATATGATCGTGAACTGCAAATGTGGATTAATAATAGCTGGTTACTGCTGTATTTGGAAAATGAGTTCAGTCTCCCAAAGGGTTTATTCCCCATATGTTTGTTGTGCAGGGAAAAAAACAGAAGGTTCGGCATGTCATGGGTCATCAGGAGTAAAATGAGTATGTGGATGCGTATATAGCCAACATGAATGTTTGCTTGCAAAAATTATGGGAATAGCGACAGTAAGGATCAAATGTTGCAGTGCTAGATCTATGCAATCCTATTTACAAGTACATGTTGATAAATCCCTTTGACTGTTCCAAACAGTAGAGAACAAGCAACAACAATATTGTCTTACTTTCGGCTGAATGTTTCCCCTTTGATAATGCAGACCATTGTTAATGTCATCCTCAGCCAGGTTGAAATCATAAATGTGTCTTCTTATATCGACAAAAGTTTTGTGTTCTACAACTCATGTCAAGGAACATTTGGAGAAGTTTGGTCTGGCAACTGAAACTGGGCTCGCACATGTTTGGATTACGTATCCAATTTTTTACAGTGTGGGTAGAAACTAGTTCCGTTGCCACTGGTGTGGTTGTGGAAAGGAATGGTTCTGTGGTGGAAGATGCAAGCTAGCTCCAAGGTACATGAAGACAAGCATATAAACTTGGCTGAGCTTGATACAATCTTGTGTTAACTTTGCATTGCAGTGGAATGACAGAACCATTTATTTACGAACAGACTCAGCGGATAACTGACACATTGTCCAGACAGACGAGAGTGCACACCAAAGTAGCCTCTGAAATGTTAATTAGGCATCGCCTCTCCACAGTGGCGTAGCAACTGTTTTTGCTTCCAGGGACGGTCGTAAGATTTGCACCCCACACTCGGCTAGCATTTGATAGTCTGTTGATCTTCAAAATTCCAAAAAGCCTTCAAAATATTTATTTTCATTTCATTTCAATCAAGGGTCTAATTTAAGACTGCTGTTATTAGTCCTAGTTTTTCATCTTATTACAGTACTCCTATACATATTTAGTTGTCGTCAAAGAAAACTAAAGAATTTTTAAAACAAAAATGTATTATTCAAATTATTGAAAAAAATTTGTTAAATTAAATTAACTGGCTGCATAAACAAGTAAATACAGACTGGATACACAAACAAAGGAAACAAAAGATTAAAAGATTTTTCAAAACAAAAACGTATAAATTATAAAAAATTGTAAAATTAATTGACTACACAAACAAATATGATAATAAATTTAAATGAGAACATTTGAAAACCTGAAAATGTTATGAAATGATGAAATCATTTTTATTTACTTTTTTGTTAATAATGTTTCAACTCCTTTAAAAATAGTTTTCAAAAGTTTTAAATAAATTTATTTATGAATTGAAAATATTGCTACAAATTTATTTTTTCTGACAGAACCGCCGCAAGGTATCAAGTTGGTCGGAAATTTACAAACAGACTTTTCACGTTTTTTTTTTCGGCAAAGTTATCAATAACTCTATCAAAGTTCACTCTATCGACGGTTCCCTCTTTATAGAAAGGATTGCCAAGTCTGTAAGCCTTGTCTGCCTCATTCTTAATCGAAAGTAGTTTTTTATGAGCTTCAGTTTCGAGAAAGAGCACTCACAGCTGGCAACACTAATAGCTCGGGTAAGGAAAATGCGCAGCAAAATCACAATATAAGGGACAGAATCCCCAAGGTGGTGTCTCTGTATGAAGTTCAAACGTTCAGAGGTCCATTAATGTTGTCTTTTCTTGAAGCTTTCACAAAATACTGTAATCTCTTCCTTCTGGCAAAGAATTCCTCTTTTTCTATATCTTTGTCAACTTCACCAAGCTGACAATCATAATTATCATCAAGAATTTGATGGTGTAAGAAAAGCGTACTTACTTGGAAGATTGTGAACTTGTTGAAATCTGCAAGATATTTCTTTAATCAACCTGTCTATGACAGACAGCATTTCCCGTCTAAACTCAGTATCAAACCCCAGCGTTGCATCAGTCGATCTTTCACCATCAATTTGTTTCTTTTTGCGGACATGACGCTCTATGCTCATCCCTATTGCAGTGTCCACCATCTTTTCTCTATTCTGAAGAAGGCAGTCTCTCAATGCCGTCAGCCCGACAGAACTTTGTTGGCAGATCCATCCCTTTTGTTTGAAGATATTTCTGGGCATCATTGATTTCTGGGAGAATAGTTTTCCAAAGGCTCAGCAATAAAAGAAATGAAAATGACAGTACCGAGTTGAAAATTAAATATGCAAAAATTAAAGATCTTGTGGTTGCATTTTCTCCTTCTTCTGTCGGCCCTGTCGGTGGGGCATTAGAATACACCGACTGCCCCCCTGCAGAGGGTAAAAGTCCCTCAATGGGGGTCCTGGATATGACTATATCCAGTGGTGAGGCCCCAGCTTGCAGGCTTTGGGGAGTTTGGAGCCACCTTTTAATTACCATTGCTCCCAGGTCCACTCTGACCCGGAGTGGTAGTACCTGTTAGGGTTCCAACTATGGGTTTAATAGAAACCGACTTGAAAACAACAAATATATTCTATTAAAAATTTTTTCTTTAAAATCTTTGGATTCGGCATTAGATGGCCTGAAAGGGGTTGATGTGCCATAAAACAGAAACAACCAACCAACCAACCTTCTTCTGTCAGTTGTTTCAGGGCAATGACAACTTCCAGTAATTTTTTTATCACAACATTTATACTGTCTTCTCAACTACTCCATCTTGATATTTAAACTGGTCAACTGAATCAAAATGATGTGTAGATGCAGAAAAAAAAACAAGAATAACAGGCGCGGGGAAAACCCTCTCGGTGCTGATGGACCCGTAGATCTTCCCAGGTCATCCGTCTAGGAGAAGGAAAACTCAAGCTAAACCTAAGGGGAGGAAGGCCTCTCTAATCTTGGATGACAACCTTCCTAGAGCTGGTGACTCAAACAAATTACTGGTCTGCAAATCTAAACTGCTTAAGGAGTAGATAGGCACTGTCTATCACCCGGCTTCCATATTCCTTCTTTGCCTATTAGCTAGGCATAGAGGTCGAATCACAGGGAGTCAACAGACTTTCAGTGGTTGATCTTGCTTCCTGACTAGGGCAATGAACGCCGTTTTCTCCACTCCCGACACATCCCATCACCTAAACTGGGCACTTGGGAGTGCTTGAATGCCATAATGTCAGTACAAGTAGATTGGGTTGACCATCGTCTGATGGGTTAAGGGTACCGGATAGACAGTTCCTGGCTGCTATTCCCGACTGGTAGTACAGGAGCCCTAACTCTTTGGTAGCGCTTAGAGTGGCTGCTCCATCAACAGTTGTATAATATTGGGTTGTTTGTAGTGCCATGTCGCGCATGAAAAGGGACCCTGCACTCATCCCCGGTGGGCTATCCCGAGGCCACAATCCTAGTAGATGGGAGGACAACTGATGGTCTGCTTGTGCTGCATGTCTGGTATTCTGCATAACCACTTGTTCAGCATACCTTACCTAAACTGAAACTCTTAAAAAAAAATGACAGTACAATCAAAAATTACGCTAAAACCAGGCCCAAACTCAAACAAAACCAACCTGCCTTCTCCCTTGAGGCTTGCATTTACGAACATCCGTAGGCTTAGAACTAATTTAAATGATGTTCCTAACAAACACCCCGGATATCTTAGCACTAAGTGAGACTAACCTACACTCCTCCATCCTCTCTAACTACTTCAACATGCTTGGATATCTCCCACTCTGCCGTAAGGACTCTGGCAGACATATGCACGGGCTTGGAGTATATATTCGGAACACCCTCCCCTTGACTAGAGAAACTAAACTAGAATCAGACGATCAAGCCTTTATGTGCTTTAGACTTAACATGCAACATAACATTAGGTACTTTTATTTTCTCTACCGCTCTCCCTCAACCCAGGACTGTACCCTAATAAACAAAGTCTCTGATAGCATAGATACAGCACTTTCCCTCGACACTAGCACACAAGTGCATGTATTTGGTGACTTCAATGTCCACCACAACAACTGGCTTGGATTTTCTACTCACACAGATGACATATAACTTCTCTATATCTCATTCCCTATCACAGATGGTTACGTTTCCAACCCATTTCCCAGACCAGCAAGAACAACACGCATCACTTTTAGATCTGTTTCTGACCACGGTTCCCGATGACTGTGTAACTAATGCCCAGAGCCCACTTGAGAACACAGATCATGTAGTGGTAATAGTTGAAATAGCCCTAAACTTTAGAGCCAAAACTGAAGAGCCACTGCTCAAAACGACAAGATATTATAAAAGGGCTGACTGAGAAGCCATCAGGGATCTCATCAGGGACGCCCCATGGCAAAATATCTTTTCACTTCCTGCTGAACAGTGCGCATATGAGACCACTGAATGGTTCAAAACAGCAATTGAAGCACATGTTCCCACACAGAAATTTTGTAGCAAGCCCCACTCTCCCCAATGGTTTACTTCTACTTGTACAGCCGCCATTGCGCAAAGGCAGCATGCGTATCACAGATTTAACCGACATAATTCCAGTTCAAACAGGCAGAAGTATATAGAAGCTTAGAAGAAAGAAATAGCGACACCTAAGAGAGAATTTACTGAAACCACCAAAAACACATCGAAGCACAGAAATTAGGGACCCGCGACTTCTGGAAAATCTACAACAGTGTAGTAAATAATGGGAAATCAACAATTCCCCACTATCCAACAATCATGAGATCAGGTCCACACTGCAAAAGCATATGGACCTGATCTCATCCCGGCTGTGCTATTAAAAAATTAAAAAGTGCTCCGCCAAAGTAGCTCCAGTTCTCTCCAAACTTTACAACAAATGCCTGCTGGAAAACTACTTCTGTAGTACCAGTTTTCAAGAATTCTGGCGAAAGAACTGACCCAGTAAATTAACGCTCCATTAGCCTCCTCCCACTTTTCGCCAAAATATTTGAGACAATAATTAACCAAGCTCTAGTCCATCACCTTATAGATGCTAAACTTCTGACTGACCAACAATATGGATTTAGACAAGCTCGTTCAACAGCAGAGATCCTAACTGTAATCTCTGAACGTATATAACAGTCACTGGACAAAGCAGGGGAGGGTAGAGCAGTAGCTCTAGATATATCTAAGGCTTTTGACAGGGTATGGCATGAAGGTCTTCTCAGGAAAATCAGATCATATGGTATCACTGGAAGAATACATGACATAATTAAATCCTTCTTAGATAAGAGAAAAATCCAAGTTGTCCTCGACGGTCGTACATCTAAACAATATGATATAAATGCAGGAGTGCCTCAGGGTCCTATCCTTGGACCTCTGTTATTCCTAATATTCATAAATAACCTCCCTGACAAAATTGCCTGTGAGATGGGTATATATGCTGATGACACCACACTCTATAACAGACATGACAGGAAAACAAATGAACACATATCTAAAGAAATGGCAGAAGCACTAGAGGATGACCTCCAATCTGTAGTGGAATGGGGACATAAATGGATGGTCACATTCAATGCTGCCAAGACAAATCTCGTTTCCTTCAATAATTACAAGAAACCTTCTCTACTACCAATAGCAATGGCCAATGGCTTTATCTAAAAGTACATCCTTTAAACTCCTCAGCCTAACGCTCTCAGGAAACATGAGTTGGACCAATTACATTGAGAGTATCGCCAGGACCGCTGTGAAGAAGGTAGGTTCTCTCTACCATGCTAGAAAGATACTAATGCCCGAAAGTATCCTATACCTCTATAAGGCCACCATTCGCCCATGTATGGAGTATTGTTGTCATATTTGGGCTGTCTCTCGCTCCTAGACAAGGTTCAAAAGAGAGTTGCCAATCTGATAGTTCCTGAACTGTCATCTAAACTTCAGCCCCTGTCCCATCGACAAAATGTTGCATCCCTCTGCCTTTTCTACAAGTACTTTAATGGTGAATGCTCTGACGAACTGCAAGCACTTGTGTCCCCTGAACGTAAATATCCCCGACAAGCACGACAAGCAGCTAAATCCCGCCCCTTCACACTGGAGATCCCTACTACTCCAGTAGTTTCTTCCCCAGGACAGCTAAACTTTGGAATTCTCTGCCGGGTCCCTGCTTTCCCAACTGTACTGACATGCCTACATCAAGTGTAACATGAACCGACATCTTGCTGCCCAACTCCCTACACAGTACCCCTGATGCCCATGTTCCTGATAGTAGCCCCCTACAACAAAGTGGCAATATGCCTTATTTGGGGTGTAAATGTAATAATAAAAAAAAAAAAAATGGTCCAATCTGCCAAAAAATGTAACAGAGTGAACCGCTACAGAAGTTGCGTATACACAAGCTAGATTTAGTGAATTGTTTGTGCATGGCACAAATAGAGCTTTTGGATTGATTTCGGAGATGCGTTTCTGCACATCCGATCAGTGGCCTGCCATAACAGCAGCATTGTTAAATGCCTGGCCAATATAGTCACCAATTTGAATCCCATTGTTCTCAAGTTCTCTCAAAATCAGTTCAGAAATTTCCTTCGCGTTTTTACCCTTTGTCTCGATGAAGCAGAGAAATGACTCCTCCACCTTCACTTCATTTTCATCAATTTTTACACAGCGCAACACCTCACTCATCTGGTCCTTGTGAGATACATCAGGAGTGCTATCAGAAATTATGCAAAATAGTTGCTTTCCTTGATCTGATTTACGTTTTTTTTTTCTCACCTGCTTTGCTAAAATGCTCACAAATTTATTTTGAATTTGTAATGACAGATAAGAAGTAGCGATTTTCTTTTCCACCTTCACCAAATGTTCATGGAGTAAAGTGTCATACTTGGCCAATAAATTTGCCAATTCGAAAAATTCCCTTTTTTTTTAACCTCTATTATCATCATGGATGTCTTCCCAGCAACCTCGTAGTGCCAGGTTCTGCTTGGTGAGAAACCATGTCCAACAATCTTGTTAGAATTTCCGGCCACTTCTTAGTTTTCGTCTCAATAAGATTTTGCTCTACTTTGTCAATTACCTTCAGCAAGTCAGATCTCTAGTTTCTTCCAGTTGAGGAATGCCTGAGCATGAGATGTGCTAGCTTCCTGTTCATATACTTTTGGATTTAATTTTCAGCAATTCATAAAACCCACATCAGCAGAACAACTCGACAGTCCAGTGGAAAAAAGTCTGCAAAATAAGGCTTCTCTGGAAGGAGAATACATCATCCATGTTCTCAAAATTTTCTCACCATTCCGCAAAATCTAATAGAACCAGTTTTTTGTTAGCTTTCTAATGTTGCCTTTTGTTTTCGTTCCTGGTCGTGCTACTTCCTTGAATTCCTCATCGAGGTGCTGCACATCAACAGATCCCTGCTGAACAAATATGGCGTGACTTTCATGGTTAATCACAATAGTCCATAGACCAACATCTGTAAAATCGGTTGCAGTGTATGTATAGCGTGACTTTCATGGTTAATCACAATAGTCCATAGACCAACATCTGTAAAATCGGTTGCAGTGTATGTTTTCGGGCCAACTAATGATTGCCTTTCCAATTCAACTTTATCCGCATCATCATCGACAGTTTTTGATGTATCAACACTGTCAATGCCGACTTCTGAAGTAAGAGTATCAATGTTAGCAATATAAACTTTATCTTCAGTCTCAGCATGATTTTTGCCTTGATACGGAAAACAGGAAAAGATACATCAATCCCAACAAACTAATGACCAATTTCAATCACTAGGCATGACAATGGAGAAAATGATGAATGAAAAAGTGAAGTACTATACAGAGAAATATATCCAAATACTAAAGAGAAAGACAGATGTAAAACTGTATTAATAAAATTGAAAATTGAACAAACATAAATGGATTCAAATTTCCCAAAAACAAAACAGTATGTTTAGCTTTTTTGTAACAAAAGGAAGTTACATCTTGATCCATAACTGAAAAATATCCACAGTTCAACATGACAAATATTTCAAGAGCAAATTGAATTTCAGGGAGCACTTAGAATACTTAAGACAAAAATGCATTAAAACCTAAAATCTCTTAAAAACCATATTAAAAACTGACTGGTGTGCTGATCATGAAATGAAGTTATTCATATATAGATCATTAATTAGATCAAAATTAGATTATAGTAATGCAAGCCCATGAGTCATACCTTAAAAGACTATAACCTATACAAAATTAAAGACTAAGATTATGTCTGAATGCCTTTCTTACTTCTATGCAAACTCCCACTACATCTAAAATGGGAAAAACTATCACTTCAGTATATGCTAAAAATTAAAAATTATCTCAATAACCCAACATATATAAAATATTTACATCACAATGTACCCATTTTTACACCAATAAACTTTCAGTCACGTTTCACCAAGCTAAAAATAGATTTTACTCTGAGACAAGCAACCAGAAATACAATTTTAATTAGATTCAAATAAAACTAATGACTTCATTATATTCCGTGATCATGGTCGTGATTAACTGCTGAAAACGAATATTGATACAGGTTTGGAGAACACTGCTCCTATCTTTACTACTGAAATGCACTAAAAATGGAAATTGATCTTGTATCACTCGAAAAACAGTTTATATTTACAAACTCCCTCTTCTCTCATTATCGTAGAAGAATGGGGATGGTATCACCCTTAAATCTCCAATATACTGAAAAAATATCCAAATTTAGTAAAATCTAGGTATGTGCAAAAGGAATTCCGATGGTCAAAATATATAACATTTTGACCTCTCCCTTTACTCACCGAAAATCAGGAAATTAATCAATTTTAATGAAATTTTTAGTATTCATATATTCGAAATATAATGAAGCCACTGGTTTTATTTGAATCTGATTAAAATTGTATTATTTTGTTTAAACATGAAGTTATGGTTTGTAGTAAAAAAAAAGATAAAAGCATTTATTTTTTCCTTTTTTTATGAAAATAAAGCATTGTAAATTGTATCAATTAAAAAAATTTAATTTTTTCAAGAACATTATGAAAAAAGCCCCAAAGTTACTATTAATAAAATCAATATAACTTGAAGAAAAATTAATTTTTCAAACTAACGATATTATCATTGAAGTAAGCATTGTTTATTTAATATTTTCACACACACACAAAATTTCTACCCTATGCGACGAAGGCCATCAACTCCCCATATTTCCTCCACAGAACAAGCTAGGTAACATACAAATATCCGTGCATGAGGTCGCCAAGCTAATCAAGAACCTAGCAACTGGCCCTGATGGCATCCCAATTATAGTGTTAAAAAAGCTTCAGCCAGAACTTGCTCCCATACTTACGAAACTATTTAAGCGCTGCCTTAAGGAGAAGTGCTTTCCGACTCCCTGGAAGACCTCATCAGTTTGCCCTGTATTTAAGAATTCAGGTGATAAGTCATCTCCCTCTCAGTACAGACCAATAAGTCTCCTGTGTGTTATGAGTAAGTTGCTGGAATCCATATTAAATAGAGAATAGTCAACCACCTCAGCAGGAACACCTTCTTAGTGACACACAATATGACTTCCACTTTGCAAGATCTACCGCAGATGTGCTGACGGTTATATCCCACAGGATTAGTGAATCTCTTGACAAAGGCTTCCTTTCTAGGGCAATTGCTCTTGACATATCAAAGGCCTTCGACAAGGTATGGCATAAGGGTCTACTTCACAAGATTTCCAGCTATGGTATAACTGAAAATGTTTTCTCAATCATTAAATCATTTCTCTCTGATAGGCTCATAAGATGGACAAAAATCGGAGGCCTGCAATATAAATGCTGGAGTCCCTCAGGGGTCAATCCTGGGCCCAACTCTCTTCCTGATCTACATCAATGACCTCCCTAAACACATACTTAAATCATTCGTTGACATCTATGCTGATGACACGACCATCTACGGCAACACATCAAAGGCTGTAAACGACAAAGTTCTGTCTGATTCTCTCTCCTCTGATCTCGAGAGCATGGTTCAGGGGGGGAAGACGTGGCTGGTTACCTTTAATGCATCCAAAACCAAACTCCTATCCTAACATCATCAATGCTCTGATCCCCGTCTGGCATCAATTGTGATGGATGGCTCTTGTCTGGGTGAGGCCCCGTGTTTTGACAAGCTTTTGGGTTTGACCTTTACTCCTGATCTGAAATGGAACACGTACATCAAGTCTGTTGCCAAGGTCACTGGAAAGATGATGGGATCCTTCTACCGCTCCAGAAGATATCTCACTACTGATGCAATTCTCTATCTATATAAAAGCCAAGTACGTCCAAGGATGGAATACTGTTGCCATATCTGGGCAGGAGCTGCTAAAAACAGCCTATCCTGCCTTGACAGAGTACAAAATAGACTGTGGCTTAGTGGGGGGATGCCCTTTTCTCTAACCTGCAACCTCTCTCCCACAGAAGAGACGTTGCGAGCCTATCCTTGTTTTATCGTTATTTCCATGGCAGGTGCTCGTCTGAACTCCAATCTCTGGTCCCCCCTCGCCAATCTTTCACGAAAAACACCCATCTAGCTGAATCCACTGTGAAAAATTTCCCCCACTCTATATCTGTGCCTAAATCAAAACGCGGATTCCATGAACAAAGCTTCTTTCTTAGAACTGCACGCCTGTGGAACTCTGTTCCGTCTGCCTGCTTCCCACCGGACTACAACTTGGATGTCTTCAAGTCCAATGTTAACAAATTCCTAATGAACCGCCCTCTTAAGTAAACACTTCATCAAATCTCCACACTAACGTAATGTACTTGCAATAACCCTTATCCCTGAGCGGCTTCCGGGCCTTGATAAGTGGTGATCACTGGGTAAAAAAAAAAAAAAAATATTATAATTGCAAAAACTTTTTCCTCTATTTTTTAAATTACATTTTAGCATGATTTTTATATATTCTGTATTTTCCTTGTATGAATAAACGTGTAATCTTCAGCGTAACATAATTTTTCTATAATCTTGAAAAATAAAAAAATAAAATTTTATTTAAAAACAGGAACACACAAAAATAATTAAATTAAAAAATGGTAAAAATTATACAAACGCTTATGATAGGAATGTTCAGATGCATGGATTGGAAAAAAAAAAAGAAAACCAGTCGGTTTTACATCCCTTTCCTTCCTTCAGCCATTTAACATCATTTTCAGATAGCCTTTTGACTTTCTGACATTTTGGGCTGACATTTTAAAACTCATGCTAGATGACTTTTTCTTTGTTTTGATTGTGTGAAGCCTGAATCTCTCGCTTTTGGGGGTTATTTTTTTACAAACAAGGTGTTTTTTTTTTTTATTTAATTCAATGTCTTAGGACTTTACTAATTATTTTTGAAATAGTCCCAAAAAACTAATATTTATCTTTCAAGAGATTTATACAATGAATTTATTTAACTTCAAAATTTAGCTGAACTTGTCTGTTTCCGAATGTTGTCATGAAAAAAAATTTTCATTATAACTTTTTTTTTCATGTGTAAAAATATTTTTCCTTTAGAAAGTTAACTTTAAGCTTTAATCTTTCAAATACAACTAAAAAGTAATTGGAAACCTACAAAAAAATTATGATAAACTGACTTTCAAAACTATGTACTCCTCTCAGTTTTCCGCTATGATTGTCCTACCTTGTGAAATCACAAAAGGATATAATCTTGACCTGAATACCAAACCATGTTGGTGTTAAAAGCAATAAAAGAGCAGATAAAGTAATAAAAAAATGATTAACAAGAATATAAATAATATTAAAATACCACAGACAAATTTTAAAAGTCAAAGAATACATAAAATTAAAATGGCAAACAATATGGAACAATTTTCCTCAAAACAAATTGTTTGAATATCAACTCATCACTGGAACAGAAAACAAAAAGCATGATAAGCAGTTGAAAAGAAGATATTGCATAAATATCGGCCACTGTTAAATGAGACATGTTAAATGTATGTGTTGATCGATATCAGTAAAAAAAGGAAGGTCCACACACGGAGAGACGGGTTATAAACGTCTTTATCTTAAGAAGGTTAACACCGGAAAAAAGAAACATGACTCCTTAAGAGGAGAGTTCTCAAACCAAAGGGGCATAACTCAGGATGCTAAGGTTTACTCTCTTAACACCCCTGCTTAAACTTTACATCCTGATAATTTTAATTTTACACAGTCCATGCGGGTCCTTGCCAGGGGTTTTGTGAAGCAGTCTGCTGTATTTTTGTCGGTAGGCACATAGTTCAGTTCGATTGTACAATTGTTTATTTTGTCCCATGTATTCATATTTTATGTCTATGTGTTTTACTCGCTGATTTGTGATAGAGTTTTTTTATAAGGCAAATTGCGCTCTGGTTGTCAGAATATATTGTTGCTTCTGTTCTTTTGTATTGTTCATATCGTTTATTAATTGCAGTAGATATTGTGCTTCCTGTATGGCTGGTATCATTGCCGTATATTTAGCCTCACATGTAGATAGAGCTACAGTAGACTGCTTTTTACTTTTCCAGACAATAACAGGCCCTTCTTCATTTAGGGAAAAAGGTACTTTTTCTGTCTTCAGAGCTTCTCCAATCAGCATCGGTAAATCCTGTTAACTTCAGGCCGCCTTCACATTTCCTGAAAGATAAACAAAAGTTTAAAGTCCCTTTCAGATACCTGAATACATGCTTCACTGCATTCCAGTGTTCAATTGTGTGGGCGGGGGGGGGGGGGGGGTTGTACTGTGATAATTTATTTACGACCCATGAAATATCGGGTCTGGTGCAAGTAGATAAGTAAACCAGGCTTCCTATAGCCTCTCTGTACCTTGTGGAATCAAAGGATTTTGCTTCCTTAGAGAAAGTTAATTTTTGTTCACAGGGTGTTAGTCTAGGTTTGCAATCTAGCATATTAAAATTTTCTAATACTTTATCAGTATATGTCCGTTGATTCATTTCTATTTCATTTGGTTTGACTATGAAGTCCATGCCAAGAAATCTTGAGATTTGATCTAAATCTTTTGTTTGAGTAAGGTCTTGACTTCCCTTACTGTATCTAAGTTATTTGCGACAATCAAGATATCATCAACCCATACGAGAATAATAATTCTTTTATTTTTATCAACTTTTTCAAACATGCATGGCTCGATAGTGATTTTATTAAATTTTTCTTGTAGAAGTTCTTTACTCAGTAGATCGTTCCAATTTTTACCGCTCTGTTTTAGGCCATAGAGTGATTTGTTTAATTTCCAAGCAATGAATCCTTCGAGTTGTTGGGTGAAAATATCACAGTCTATTTTGGCGTTTAGGTATGCTGATTTGACATCCATCTGGTGAATTATTAAATCATACTGCACAGAAAATTGCATTAGAATTCGGATGATGGTCATTTTTGTGGTGGGTGCATATGTTTCATGGTAGTCTGTGTCCTTTATCTGACTGTACCCCTTGGCAACATATCTAGCTTTGTATTCTTCGTTATTTTGTCATCTTTTTTTATATTATACACCCATTTTCCCCCAACTAAATTTTTGTTTTCAGGGAGGGTCGTCAGAGTGAAAATATTGTTTTCCTTTAAGGAATTCATCTCCTTCTTCATTGCCATTTTCCATTTATTAGCCTCCGGTGAATTTATGGCTTCATGATATGATCCAGGGATAGTTTTATTTTCAGAAGAATTTATACATTCTTCATCTTCATCACTTAAGTTATTGCTAGTGATGTAATCTTTTAAATAATTTTAAATGTTCTATCTCCTCTGGAATCTTCTGACCACTCGGTTGTATCAGTTAAGATATCCATCGCACACAGAAATCACTTTTACCATAGCTACCAATGTAATAGATGTACTGAGACTAAAGCTGCTTTCAGGGCTGCCAGTAACCACTGTAAAAGAGTAATAAAAAATGCAAGAGAGCTATATGCTCAGTCCATTAAATCCAAAGTAGCTGAGCAGTGGCTTGATTCCCACCAGTTTTGGCAAATAGCAAACAGGATTCTGAACAGAAGCGTGCATTCTATACCAACCATCATCAGTGGACCTGAGGTCAACTCGTCAGCATCAGACAAGGCCAAACTATTTGCCAAGAACTTTGCAGCTAATTTTACCCTATGTGACGAAGGCCATCAACTCCCAGTATTTCCTCCTATAACAGACAACATGCTATGCAACATACAAATATCTGTGCATGAGGTCGCCAAGCTAATCAAGAACCTTGATTCCAGTAAAGCAACTGGCCCTGACGGCATTTCAATTATAGTGTTGAAAAAGCTTCAACTTGCCCCCATACTTGCAAAACTGTTCAAGCGTGGCCATCTCGGTACAGACCAATAAGTCATCTCCCTCTCAGTACAGACCAAGAAGTCTCCTGTGTGTCATGAGAAAGTTGCTGGAATCAATATTAAATAGAGAAATAGTCAACCACCTCAGCAGAAACAACCTTCTTATTGACATGCAATATGGCTTCCGTTCTGCCAGATCTACAGCAGATGTGCTAACGGTTATATCTCATAGGATTAGTGAATCTCACAACAAAGGCAATTTCTAGGACAATCTTGACATATCAAAGGTATCATAAGGTATAGCATAAAGGCCTACTTCTTAAGATTTTCAGCTACAGTGTAACTGGAAATGTTTTCTAAATTATTAAATCATTTCTCTCTGATAGGTCCATAAGAGTAGTGGTTGATGGGTAGAAATTAAAGGCCCACAGTATTAATGCTGAAGTCCTTCAGTGGTCTATTCTGGCCCAACTCTCTTCCTGATCTACATCAATGATCTCCCTAAACACATACTTCAATCATTCGTTGACATCTATGCTGATGACACAACCAACTATGGCAACACATCAAAGGCCGTAAATGACAAAGTTCTCTCTGATTCTCTCTTCTCTGATCTTGAGCGCATGGTACAGTGGGGGAAGAGGTGGCTGGTTACTTTTAATGCATCTAAAACCAAGCTCCTATCTTTACATCATCAACGCTCTGATCCCCATCTGGCATCAATTGAAATGGATGGCTCTCGTCTTGGAGAGACTCCATGTTTTGACAAGCTTCTGGGATTGACCATTACTCCTGATCTGAAATGGAACATGTACATCAAGTTTGTTGCCAAGGTTGCTGGAAAAATGTTAGGATCCTTCTACCGCTCCAGAAGATATCTCACTGTTAATGCAATTCTCTATCTATATAAGAGCCAAGTACATTCAAGGAGGGAGTGCTGCTGCCACATCTGAGCAGGAGCTGCTAAAAACAGCCTATCCTGCCTTGACAGAGTATAAAATATACTTTGTGGCTTAGTGAGAGATGCCCTTTTCTCTTCCCTGCAACCTCTCTCCCATAGAAGAGATGTTGCACACCTGTCTTTGTTTTATCGTTATTTCCATGGCAAGTGCTCGTCTGAGCTCCAATCTCTGGTCCCCCTCACCAATCTTTCACGAAAAAAACCCGTCTGGCTGAAACCACTGTCAATAATTTTCCCCACTCTGTGCCTAAATCAAAACGTAGATTCCATGAACAAAGCTTCTTTCTTAGAAGTACACGCCTGTGGAACTCTCTTCCATTTGCCTGTTTCCCACCTGACTACAACTTGGATGTCCAACACAAAACAAATTCCTGATAAACAGCCCCCTTAAGTAAGATACTTTATCAAATCTCCATTATTAACGATTACTACGATATTATCCCATTGTTTACTGTACACGCAATAACCCTTATCCCTAAGTGGCTTCCGGGCCTTGATAAGTGGTGACTACCATGTAAAAAAAAAAAAAAAAGTGGGTTGTTTTCTCTGTCTCAGTGAGTACCTTGGATTTCTGTTACTTTTCTGTTCGCTAGCTTGGCTGTCGCTATTATCTATATTTTCCTCATAAGGATCAGGTAGAAGTTCGTTTGTTCTATTCTCATCGACTATGTGTTCACTGAAATGGTTAGGATTTATTGATGGAATTAAAGTTGGATTAATATATTTATTTTGGTTTGTAATATCCTGTGTGGTCTCCCTTGCATCGTTAAATTCGTTTGTAAAAGTCACTAACGGTATTTTTTTTACATATTTTTCTTTATTGAAATATACTAAATAGGCTGGACTGTATTTGCCGTATCCTACAAAAATTCCTTTTTCCGATCGAGGATCTAATTTTTTTTTTTTTTTTGTACATAGGCGTAACATGTTGTACCAAAAATGTTCATATTTTTAAAACTTGGTTTTCTTCCCCTTAGTGCCTCATAAGGTGTCAGTTTTATTTGGTGATTATAGCACCTATTTCGGATATAAGTGGCACACAGAGAAGTACATGTAATCAGAGTTTTTTTTTCTGTCTGTTTCGATTTACTCAAAACCGCACACACCTCGTCTTCTCATGTATCGTTCTCTTCTTCCTCTTCTACTTCTTGCTCTTTTTCTTCTTTTTTCTTCTCAGTCGTCAGAAGCATCGTCTTTGTCTTGACTACGTTTTTCCTTCTCCCTTCTTGCTCACAGTGACCGTCACAGTCACAGTTTTTATCCTAAGCTGAACTCTCGTGTGTGCGAGAGAACACGAGATTTTGCGTGATTACTTGGCAATATTAACCGGCCGCCGCCATCTTGCCATTTTTCTTTGGACGTGCCCGCTTTGCAGAGTGCACACCTCGCGCGTTTGTCAGGTAAGCCCGTCTGTTCGCAATTTATTACACACTCCCCCCTGATCTCATTATCACAGAAAGAGCAGGGAGGCGGTGGCCTTTTTCTTCGAGTGCTTCTTCGGAGAGGGGGATTCGGGGCTTCATCATCGTCTGCGCTGTCTTCCGTGACACGAAGGTCGGCGAACCTAAAGCTGAGCATCGCAGTATCACTGTCCGGGTCTTCATCATCAGCAAGAGGGTCAGTACTTTGAAGGCTACCACTCTCAGTGTCGCTGTGCGTTGAAGCCGTCATGAATCAGAATGATGGGTCGCTGGTCACGGATTCAATTTCACTATCTTCGTCAAGCGGCAGCTGCATTTGGAATACTGATCTTAAGTCTTTAATATGACGAGGTACTCCATCAACTCGCACCACCTGCGGGCTGATCACTTCAGTGACATGACCGGTTCCGTAGCGAGTCGTGCACTGGCCTCGGGGTTTTTTAACCCAGACGACATCTCCCTCTTTTATGTTCTTTTGTGGTGGCTCCGGTTCGGGTAGTGAGCTGCTCTCCAAACCTCTCACCCTGACACGGTATGTATGTAGCGCGTTGGCTGGCGCGGTGGAGGGTGAAACATCGTCCTTAGGGGTGACGTTGTACCAATAGACTGCTTCAGGTACCGTACACCCCTTCCGCGCTGCGATTGTCTTAACAGTTCTGTGATTGCGCTCAATAATCCCGTTTCCACTGGGAACATGGGCACACCGAAAACGCAGATGGACACCCCAGCCATCTGCAAACTGTTTAAACGGCTCACTAACAAAAGCGGGGCCATTGTCGGTGAGTATCTCAGAAGGAGGGCCACGCTCGAGGAACACACCTTCCAACTCATGGATAATGGCAGCCGCGTCCTGCCGGCGAAGGGGCCGCCACAATGAAAACCTAGATGGTCCACAGTCGATAAGCGTCAAAAAATGCCTCCCGTTGTAGTGCGTTATGTCCATCGCAATCCTATCCCAATTACGCTTCACACTGAGTATTCCCTTCTTCCACCGGATAGGTGCTGGGTCGATCGATCGGCAGGTGTTGCAGCTTCCCACAACAGATTTCACAGCCCTCCGAGACACAGAGGGGTCAACCAATCTGGCGAAGTAAAGCGTTCGGTTTACACCGGGGTGCCCACTTTGGCAATGCACATCATTAATATGCTCCGGGCTGAGTCTATGTCCCACTGCAGCGCAATTTACCGGTGCTGACTCGTTCACTTCTTTTGGCAGGTCTAGCCAACAGCGTGGCACTCTGGTCAGACGATCCGCCTGATTCAAACAGGACTGCACCATTGTCACATCTATGACCAAGTCGTATTCCTTAGTGGTTTCGGTTAGGGTAGCAAGCCGCCTCCGGATCAACATTTCGGCCGACGCCTTCGTTGTCAGACGTGCTTTTCCGTTCAAGGCATTGGTCATCCACCGATGCACACACGTGGAATCCGTGATGATGTGAAGGATTCTAGCCTGCCACTGAAGCACTAGATTGACTCCTTTCAGTGTAGCATCGAGTTCAGCTAGGTTTATATGCTTGGCGTCATTCTCCGGCCGAAGCCAGCAGGCATCTTCTATTATCCTTCCGTCGACCGCCAGAGCAACACCAAGGGCAAGTGAGCTGGCGTCTACCCAAACTGTAAATTCACTCCCATCGACGCACCAGCTCCCCCGTACAGGGTCATCATTGGTCACTCTGGCCACAACTTCCACCAGCATGCTTCGCAGGGCAGGATCATGCACCTCATCGTCCCATCCAGTTGACATAGAAGTTGCCCGTCGCTTTATGGCCGCTACAGCCACTCGGAGCCACCCACACACAGGGAAGTGACCCACCAATTTTCCGCAAATGGCAAACTTGCTCCGACGTGTGATGGTAGATGGGATTTCCGGGATTTCACCACTCCTTCCCCATTGAAGGCCATCTGCACTTCTGCTCACCTGCAGTCCGAGCACTTTCGCCCCGTCCTGTAGCCGCTCCGGCTCCTTGCACGACAATCCGAAGTGCTCGAAGTGTTCTTTGACCGCCTGGGCAGACAGGAGGCTCTCATTGACAAAAATGTTGTCTATATACGACGATGTCGCATGTTGCACCTCTTCATCTTGACGCCGGATCGCCTGCATGATTGCTGTCATGATGTTAGGGGCTACATTCAGGCCGAATCCTAGCCTGGTCAAGCAATAGCGAGTTCCTTTGATCACCACCGTCTGGAACGGCCACAGCGATTTCTCAACACGTATTTGCAAGTACGCTCTTCGCAAGTCCAGTATGGCTGCTTCCGCACCCTGCCGCCGCCACTCCCGTAGTTTATGAGCACAGACATCAGCCCCCGCAGTGTGTGGGTCAACGTATTCATTAAGTTCCCGGTAATCAAGAACAGGTCGAACTTTCTGCTTGTTCTCTTGTCTGACAGCCATCAGGGGAATTAGCCCCCGCGGGGGCCCGAGCTCATCCTCTGGGTATGGAACTAACCAGCCATTATCCAGCCACACTTGAAGTTCTGCCTCGTACTGCTCCCTAAGCCACGCAGGAGGGGGATACTCTGTAAGTCGATTCCGCAATGACACTGGTGGCTGGTCGCCTGCCCATTTCCAGGACGCTGTCCAAGTGTTTGTGCCCTTATTGTATTCTGCATGGAAGTCGGGCTCATCGAGAGTGATTGCTGCACACATTTGTTTGTTTGGTCGAGAGAAGCTCACATCACCGGCGCCGTTCACAGTAATTCCGCCTAGCTGTGTGATAGCGTCCATTCCAAGGAGAAGGTCATATCCGAGCAGCTCCCCATCGACCACTAACACCGTCACAGCAACCGGAGAGCCATTGCCAATGCTGATATGAACAACGCTGACCCCACAACACACCAATGAGCCTTGGCTGACAGTAAGTACAGGGATCCTTCGTTTCTTCCATGTGGCGCAATATTCCTTTCAAAGAAGGGTTTGGGTACAGCCGGTGTCAACCAGCGCTGAACGTTCACATCCATCAACTTGAACTGTTACTGCAGGCAGCGCTTTGTTCAATGCCGCGTTGGGGAGGGTGCTAGCGCTGCGGCGTCCTCCCCTTGCCCGTTTCCCGGACAATTCCGCGCTATGTGGCCTGGCTTACTGCATTGGTGACACCTTATTACTTGTCGTGCTCCATAATTAGGGGTGCGCCTTGTACTGCTTTTGCAGTCTCTGGAAAAGTGGTTGGGGCCACCACAGGTATAGCATCGTAGACCCTTCGTTGGCGAGTCCAGAGTGTCAACAGCTGCGGAGACTAGTTCTCGATCGTCTTTCAAGATGTTTCGTGCTCTCGCCAATAACTCCTCCAATCCAATCTCAGTGAGTCTTGATGATGCTCGCAGCAGTTGACTTGCCTCATCCGGAAGTCCCGACAAAAAGGCGCATGCCAATATGCGATCACTTGCACCGCCGAAGGGAGTGGCAAGCTTTTTCAAGTCGGCCATGTAGACATCCACTGTCTCCCCCGGCCCAAGTCGGCGTTCAGAAAACTGCCTCCAGGCGACAAAAGGGTCTGTACCGAATGCCCCGTATAGCGCTTGTGTAATCTGTTCCATGGTTGGATCCTCCCCTAGCTGCTGGTACACGGCATAAGCCCCTTTAGTGAGTCTCAATGGGATAACCATAGCTGGGTCTTTAATCTTGCACAACCGGCAAACGCGCTCAGCCTTTTCCAGCCATTCGACCACCGAGGGACCAGTGGGGGAGCCATCGAATTCCGGAATTAATCTGATGTCAAATTTCTCCATACCAAAGCCGAGATAGCTTGTAATCAGAGTTTTTTTTTCTGTCTGTTTCGATTTACTCAAAACCGCACACACCTCGCCTTCTCATGTATCGTTCTCTTCTTCCTCTTCTACTTCTTGCTCTTTTTCTTTTTTTTTCTTCTCAGTCGTCAGAAGCGTCGTCTTTGTCTTGACTACGTTTTTCCTTCTCCCTTCTTGCTCACAGTGACCCGTTTTTATGCTAAGCTGAACTCTCGTGTGTGCGAGAGAACACGAGATTTTGCGTGATTACTTGGCAATATTAACCGGCCACCGCCATCTTGCCATTTTTCTTTGGACGTGCCCGCTTTGCAGAGTGCACACCTCGCGCGTTTGTCAGGTAAGCCCGTCTGTTCGCAATTTATTACACAGCCACAGCTCGTGAGTTACATGAGACTCTATTAGCATGCATCTCAACATTTCAAATAACGTTCTCCATCCTCATTCTGCGGTTCCATTTTGGTCTGGTGAGTAGGGGGCTGATGTTTTGTGTCAGATTTTATGTTGAACAAGAAGTGTTATCACTTCTTAATCTCTTAACCGTTCCATAAGGAGCACTATCGGCCAAGAATTGTTTTATAGCGTCGACTGTATTGCTTTTGTTCTTGAGGAAATATGCCATCACATAGCCTGAATAGTCGTCAGTAAATGTTATGGCATACTTGTAACCATTCATACTAACAGGTTCTATTTTCCCAGCCAAGTCACAAGGCACTAGTTCTAATGGAAACCTGGCCCTTTTGTCTGGTTTTCTTGATCGTAAATTTTGCATTTTTCCAAGAATACAAGTTTCACATCGTGGTATGGTATTTTCTTTTTCAATAATGGTCATTCCCTCAACAATAGTCGGCATTTTCAAAATATCAGAAATATTACAATGGCCGAAAATTTTGTGCCACTTGTTCAAGTCGCACCTCGTGTTATTAATACTATTTGTTATGCATTTATTTAAATAATAAAGTTTCCCCCTTTTCTTTATTTAAATTTAACGCTGTCTTTGGTGGTTAGCATTGCATGATTTTGTGCAAATTCCATGCTGCAGCCCTTCCATACGACGGCTTGTACCGACAATATGTTTTGTGTAAATATTCGTACGAATAAAACATTTTTTAAATAAATATTATGTCTCTTTTTATAAATATAATGTAACATAATTTTTGCCATTCCTTTCTTTAATGCTATTTTTTTTTTGATCTGTCAGCAAGCTTAATATAATGTTCTTCTGGATTAAAGTCATGTTCAAAAGTAACAATCTTTTTTTCATCATTAATAACATTAATTAGTATTCCCACAATCGATTAATAATTCAAAGTTATCAGAAATAATGTGAGGGTTTATTCCTACCTTGTTGTATGAATGGCTGTTTCCTTCAGTTTGTTTTTATCTGCAGAATTTTGTATCATGAGTTCTTACTTTGCAAAATTTACACCACTTGTTTTTTTTACAGTTTTTTGCGAAGGGGCCATATTTGTTGCACCGAAAACACGTGGGAAGTTCTTTTTTATTTGATGTCTTCATGATGGCATCTTCCATTTTGGGTTTTGGGTTTTCCTCATATGATTGTAGTGATGCCTTGAATTCCATCAAAGTTTGTGGTGTATCTCTTTGGGTAACTATGGCTTTTAATGTGTTGAAGGTAGACGGCAACTCCTTGAGTAACATAGCTATCGCCAATGTGTCTGAAATTGTCTCTTCACCATTGCGTAAAGCAGCTATAACTTTTTTAGCACATATGACATAGCCGGTAACATCTTCGTCCTAGTGTTTTTGAAGGGTAGACAGTTCGGTATTGCACGAGCCTTCTCTAGTCTCATACAAAAACACACATTCACATTTCAAGCTATAATACTTGTCATATACATACGCACACACAAACATACGCGCCCACATCCACACACGTACATATATTCATGTTCACGTACATACACTCACATTCACGTGTATATACACACACGCTAACGTACACACATTTACTCACACACGCACACGTACGCACACAGATGGACGACGTCATTTCCTTTCAAAGGAAATCCACACATGCGCAAAAGACCAGCGGAAACACCTATAAAAAGAAGAGACAAGCTGTTTCCAATCCTTTTCAGACCAGCTTCCTAGCTGGGCGGTGTACAGACCGATAGCGTGCCTTTTCGGCATACGCACACGCATACCTCACGCCATTTACTACTATGTGGGGCAAAAAGCTAACAGACCGTATGTACACCTTTACACTCTTTCTCTCTCTATCTACTACTGGTCCCTGAGAACACCTTCGCGTAGCTGACTGCTAACTGACGTCAACCCTCTATCCTTTTCTTTGTCTACACGATGGACTGCCATTTCTCGTTCTATTACATTACTCACTTCTTTTCCCACGTGCGAACAAACGATAGTGACCCGAACTTGAGATGAAAACACATTTCCTTTTTCCTTCTACAATACCAGTCCTCTACAAACGATGGTTACACTCGCGCGGAATAAACACGTCATATCTAAAACATTCATTCTTTCAACAGTAAATAAACGACACGTTTATCTTATCCATCAATTGAGTTTTTGTTTCCTTCATTCCATTTGTTTCATTATTTTCTTGTAGCGAGTTAGGGTATTATTATATCCTGGTCTGCAACAGTATTCAAGGCAATGATTTTTGGTTTGCCTTGGGACAAATAATGTTCTCTTAAAATTTTTAAAGCTGTCCTTCCATCATCTTTCACAACTCACATGATTAATGCCAAATTTCTATCATCTAGAACTTGGATAAGTTCCACGAATATATCTTCATTTCTCTTTGGATCAGTTTTACATCTTTCTTTTTTAATTCAGCTTTTAATTTTAGCCTGTGAAAGTGTCCCATAAATTTAATTTCGAACATCTCATAATTATTTTCATTGCCATCAAACATTAGTAGACTGGGCCCATAACCTGTTAAATGAGACATGTTAAATGTATGCGGCGGTCGATATCAGTAAAAAAAGGAAGGTCCACACGCGGGTTATAAACGTCTTTATCTTAAGAAGATTAACACCGGAAATAAAGAAACATAACTCCTTAAGGGAAGAGTTCTCAAACCAGAGGGGCATAACTCAGGATGTTAAGGTTTACTCTCTTAACAGCCATACAACACTGATCCACATATCTCTATTTGAAGAAGATGAGCATTAGTTTAGCCATTACTATGATACAGTAAAACATATTAATCAAATACAAAAAAAATCAATAATATACACAGCAAGTATTACAAAGTCACAAATATATAACTTTTGTTGTGAATAAATGCAGATGTTTAGGGATTAGATGAGGACGCGAGGAGAATGACAAAACACGTTTCATTCACTGAGTCTACAAACCGGATCTGCTCGATGGTGAGTCCGAAACCGGAAGAAGGGATATGGGAGAGAAGTACAAGGAGAATTAGATAGGGCTGTTAATAGTAATACTACAACAATAAGGTTTCGTAAAGAAACTAATTTGTAAAAATATATTTTTTTAAATGTAGTATTAGTAAAACAAGATTTGACATGGAACAAATACACATTAACTTGAATAGAAATGTGAATTATCTTGTCATCAATAAAAAAATCTCTTCAAAAGGATAAAGAAAATTATATATCCCCCTCCTCCAATAACATACCGAACAGTCCTACAAAATGATCAAATATTATAAATAATCAAATCCTCCATACTAAAAACAACTTTCTGAAGAAGAAACATTGTAAAAACTGTTGGAATATAAAAAAGATAGGTGGATGAAAAATGACTTATAATGGTTGAAAGGTTGCTAAACACCAACAGACGGATAATTTGCACAATGAACTAATTCTGCAAAAATCAGAAAACAAATTAATATTTTCAAACTAGAAATTAAAAAAAAAAAAAAAATTACAAAATGTTGACAACAAATTAATAAGATAAATTAAGTTGCTCTGGTTGCAAAGTTAAACAAAACTAATCAATAAAGTTTTGCAGCCATTATTGAAAGCTTTAATATAACCATTTTTTAAATGTGTAAATCAATTTAAAAAGATCAACATGAGAATGGATTCCTTATTACCCCACTCTCTTTAAATGTCATCCCTGGATCAAATCATTTCCATCTCCCCTACACACACTAATTGCATTCCTAGCTCTGCAAGGTGGCTGCTTTACTATGCTGATGAGTTTCCCATGTTAATGGGCAGAGATTGGTAAGGATACTAACTTCAATGATTAGCATTCTAGCAGAAGGCAGACAGCATTACTCACGTTATGCTTGAGTCAAAACAGGCAAAGAGAGATGAGTCAAGTGGGGAATGATGTGAATCAATAAATTTGTCCTTAAGATGAGATGGATCAGCAAGGAAGACTTGACTAATTCTTGGCAGTGACTTTTTCATACACATAGTAAGATTCATAGGCATACTGAATATTTAAAAGAAAAATAGGAAGAATTTTTATTTCAAGTGTTTGTTGTTAATTTCTTTTTACTAATGTAATTTTATTTAGAGAAAAGGCATTTTAAATAACTAAAATATGAAATGAAAAAACGAAGCAATATTTTCAGTTAATATATTAAAAGTTTGAATAAAGAACATTCACAATTAATCTCTAACAACAAGGAAACAAAACATCTGTTTTCAATAAATAGCTAACAAAAAACATTGTCAACATTTGGTTTACAGAAGGTGTGTAAAGAATTGATCTGAAATATTTATTAACATCAAGTCATGTTTTTAAAGTTCTGCCAATAAAAACAACAAAAACTAACAAAAAAAATCTATTTTCAAAATCAGTGAAAGATGCTTTTAAAGTTCTGCTGATAGAAAATAACACTAAAAAAAATCATATTTTTAAAATGCTTTGTTTTTCCTTTGTTCTTATAAATAGCAAAACATTAAAAGATTCTGATTTGTTGATTCCACAGGATCATTCATCATGCTATCACGATCACTATGCCAGCCAAACTCCCTTCCATGTGTTCTTGTCAGATTGGGTATACAAGTGAAAGTTTGGCGCCATAACCAAACAGAAAAGCCAAATCTCTTTACACGTGAGTTTGGGGATTGTTTGTGAATTCAAAACTTCTCCCTTGTTACTCATGTCAATGAGTCCACCACACATCATGAACATGAAATCGACCACTCACTGTCCCAGTGTTGTGAGCAAACTGAACTATTTCATCACTACCAACTCCATAACACAGAAATCAAATCCATTAAAACCCCTCAAGCAGATGTGTCATATCATATCCATCAGAGCAGTCTGACTGACAACTTGGGTGTTGGAGACACTAATACAAGGTATATCATTAGCTAGTTTGCCATCGGCGGAGACCACTATTCAAATGGAAATTGACTCATTGATTTTGCAGTGGAAAATTAGCTTTCAATCTCAAACACCTGTTTTCAACATCCCATATGGCACCATGATTAATACTTAGAATCAAACACATTTTTATCAAGTCTTGCTGGGCGTATAACATGCACGACTGTCATGCATATCATGGGGCAATGACTCTGATTATGTCATGATCCATGCACAACTATGTCTATAGCTAAAGGCAAATAAGAAGACTCATTGGCTGCTGAAATATGATGTATCACGGCTCAAGTGTGACGCTCCTTTTGAATCCATCTGTTTCCACAAATACTGAGGAACTGTGGCAATCCTTCAAAAGCAATGTCAATAAAGTAACACGTCATCAACAATCAAAAAAACTGAAGTGACGCAGCTGAAGATGGTGTCTCATTTGAAATCTTCAAACACCAAATTTTCACCCTTGTCTAAGGAAACTAAAAAACTGCCTTAAGACTGGAGTGATATAGTCCTGTTTCTCTTTTACAAGAGAGGTGATAAACGCTGTTGCAGTAATTAACACAATATCAGCCTTGATTGTTGCTGAGCTATTGGCAAAAGACTATCGTTTGCTTCATTGATTTTGCCAATGCATTTGACTCTGTTGACCATAGAGCTCTTTAGAAGTTCATGCATGACTCCTGACTATACACGTTTATATATATATTTGTATATATATATGAACATGTATGTATATATATATATATATATATATATATATATATAGGTATATATATATATATGCATGTGTATATATATATGTATATTTATATATGAATATATGTATATATATGTACATGTATATGTGTTGTGTTGTTATCTAATAAAGGGATCATGTGTGATCATCTAATCAGGGTTAACGTTGTGTGATCGTCCAGTGGTCAGTCATGATATATTCATATGCCGTTGTGTGCTTGTGCGTGTGAGGTACATGTATTACTGGATATACCTTCTTGCATGTTGGATGTTGGTCTATCTGGATTCATCTCGTGTCTTGGAGGGAGACTGGTACCTGTTTGGATGAAGATTCAATCACTCCAAAACGATGAATTGGTTTTATAGTTTATTTCACTTTCCAGATGTTTCGCAGAAGGATGGAAAGTGAATCTCTGGCTTGCGTCGTTTCTCTTGGTCTCATTTCTACACACGTCAGCGCCCCCCCCTCCTAGTGAAGGGGAGGAGACATCTTTGAAGCCATCCATTGCCTTCTAAGTCTAAACCAAATCTCCTTAATTCAGCTAATCTGATCACGTGACTCACATGCAATCTGATCAGCTGAACCTGACTTCCAGTCAACGTGTCTAAAATATAATTTACCACCTCCCCCTCTCTCTCTCTCGATCTATTCTCTAACATTCTTTCTATCCTTATTTTCAAAAAATGTACCCATTTTTAAATTCTAGTACATTTTTTTTATATTTACACAACCACACGGCTAAGAAAGATCAGGCTAAAAAAACTCCTTTAGTCAGCCTTTTCCAACTGACTTCACAGTTGTTAGTATTTATTTTATTTTATTTTTTTATTAGATCAGACCCTCTCTGATCTTCTTGGCATTTACTTTTTGAGTGTAGAGTATTCCTCTCCTGACCCATCAGCTGCTTTATCCAGCCACCCTTATGCCGTAAACCAGAGGTCTCACTTTACCGCTTTCGAAATTAATGACTCCTTTCGTCCAAAAGTGCTCTGATCGTATCCTTTGCCCGGTTGTTCTATTAAGTATGGTTTTGTTTTCATTTTGTAACTATCTTATCTTTTCTGAGACATCTCAAAGCTCATAACTAATCTTCGTGGTTAGCTTCCAAATTTTAAGATATATCTTTCATCACACTGATTCACTTAGATTTCCTTGCTCGGACTCTTGGAATTTTGACGAAGATTTAAAGAATATCACCCTCAACTCATTAACCTCCAACCTTGCGCCATGATTCCTATTTGTGCCTAATTTCTAGCTATGGCCCGATTTTTTGTGATTTTTCTTTTCTCTCATCAAAGCTTCCAAGATCCAGCAGAGATATCCCGCATTCATGCATCTCTAAAAAAATATAAGGTTATATCTTCTTACGTACCTACGGTATATTTTACTTTTCTCTCACCTCATTAAGCAATATGGTACGTACTCTCATAGGTCTTTGGTACCCTTAAGGATTCTCGTACCCTCTCCACACCTGTCTCTAATTTATTGAGCCAAGTCTTACCTCCTGCTTGGAGTCGTCACACGCGACCAGCTTTTTTTCAAGCACTAAATTCATAGGGTGTATCCCCCCCCCCCCGAACGGGGCATCTCTAATGCTTACCCGACAAGTTGCTCTGCGAAAAAATGTTTATGTTTTATGTTATGTTTTTAAAAAAAAAGTACAAAAAGCAATTATTGAAAAAGAAAATCTCTCTATTGGCTTTATCACATCTGTAAAAACTTCTCAAAAATACCCGTTTACATAATTGTTATTTTTGTCCCACTCTAAAATTCTAATTTATTCTAGGCCAACCATCTTATCAGTATCATCTTATTTTTCCTAAATCATTTCAATTCTAATGTATATACCTTATAATGACTACACATCTGGAGAAAAATGAAACAAAAAAAATGAAACAAAAGAATTTTACAACCATTTCGAAAATAGAATAAATATCAACTGAACCTTTGACTCTGCCAAAACTTAAGAACTAGTTGACCCCTTATTCATAACTCAGTAGTGTGCCTTTTTATTATTTCTTGCACTGCTTAAATCTTATTTCTTTCTCTTTTTCCCAATTTTATTATTATTATTACTATCATTATTAATTAACAACATGTGCTTACTCTTAAATTAATCATTATTTCAATAAACCTCACAAGACAAAGATTCACTCCCCCTCCATTCTGTGAAAAAAAATACATGTCAAAGAACAAGAAAAACCGGCACAATTCTGATTTAAGAAAACATCAATTACATAAAAATAATAATAAAAAAACTCCTTATAAGCATTCACAAAGTCTCATCTCACCAATAATAAAATTTCAAATAACAAAACACAGATTCGTGGAAACCCAAGATTGTCCACGTCAACAAATTCTGAGGTCGGCTGCATCACCTTTACCATTTCACAGAATATAAAAAAAAATCACAATCATTTACAAAAAATACATAGACATTCACAATTAAAATAAAAATTCCAAAAACAAAAATAAAACGACTCACTTATAAACTTCCAGACAATCCTTCACAAAACAAAAATTCAACAACAAAATAACAAATCGATGGAAACTAAAATTGTCCACGTCACCCAACTCTAGGGATTTTTTTTGTTTTTTTTAATCACATTTTACGTATCCGAGTGATTATTATTATGGCCTCTTCTGCCACTTACGCCATGTCAGGGGAATTCCATTTGCTCCCTGACGCTGGACAGAAATATATTTTGCTCTGCTATATTGGAAAAACTTTTTTCAGGTCATTACTTGCGACTGCCTTTCAAGGCATATAGCTTAGCGAAAAATATAGGGATTTCCACACATGGATTTTTCCATGTTGATCCTACTCAAAATCAACGGAATGTCATCACCCAAAGACAACACTTGTGTTTCTTTTCTTTTTTTTTCTTAATCTAAAAAACATACATTTTAACATTTCATAAAACAGTTTACATCGATTTACATAAATGAATAACATTTTTCCACACCAGAAAAAAAAATCCTAAGAAAAAAACGTACAATTAGAGAAAAAAAATTTCACATTGGCAGAGCATGTCCATTGTTTCTTCACAAAAAAGTACACATTGTTTTTCCTAAACGTACACTGAGTTTTGCAATTTAAAAATTGCACACTTTAAGTGTCTGTAGTTGTGTAACATTCTAACTCATAACAAAATTTTTGAATGACGTGTTTCTCTTTTAATTGACAGGCTTATTCTTCCACGCACAGTAACTAAAGTTCTCTTCTTTTTCTTTTTTTTTCTTTCTGTTTTACACATTGGCTGTATTAAAATTTTTTCTTTCTTCTGTGTTTTCAATTTTCATATTCAAAATCAACAATTCGTCATCTGTATGTCGATCGAGCTATTTGTTTTTTTTCAATTCTTGTTAATTTAGCATATAAAGCTATCTATATATAATTTTAATGTGTCTATTTTTCTTCTTTTTTTTCGTTGTGTCTATATATTTTTTTTCACTACTGTAACCTTCAGGTTCGATTTTTTTTCTTTAATTTTCTTTATCTTTTCATCTTTATGTCTAGTGTACAATATTTTTTTTCGTTGTATCTATATATTTTTTTCACTACGGTAACCTCCAGGTTCGATTTTTTTTCTTTCCACCCATGTACGAGTGGACTGGTCAACGAGCACCAAAATTTGTATTTGTTGTGTTGTTGTATCATAAAGGGGATCGTGTGTGATCATCTAATCAGGGTTAACGTTGTGTGATCGTCTAGTGGTCAGTCATGATATGTTCATATGCCGTTGTGTGCTTGTGCGTGTGAGGTACATGTATTACTGGACATACCTTCTTGCGTGTTGGATGTTGGTCTATCTGGATTCATCTCGTGTCTTGGAGGGAGACTGGTACCTGTTTGGACGAAGATTCAATCACTCCAAAACGATGAATTGGTTTTATAGTTTATTTCACTTTCCAGATGTTTCGCAGAAGGATGGAAAGTGAATCTCTGGCTTGCGTCGTTTCTCTTGGTCTCATTTCTACACACGTCAGCGTCCCTCCCGCCTGTGAAGGGGAGGAGACATCTGTGAAGCCGTCCATTGCCTTCTAAGTCCAAACCAAATCTCCTTAATTCAGCTAACCTGATCACGTGACTCACACGCAATCCGATCAGCTGATCCTGACTTTCAGTCAACGTGTCTACAATATAATTTACTACCTCCCTTTCTCTCTTTCGATCCATTCTCTAACATATGTATATATATGTACATATATGTATATATATGTAAAAGTATATGTATACATATATATGATTATATATGAATATATGTATATATGTGTGTATATATGTGTATGTGTATTTTATGTGTATATCTATGTATATATATTTGTATATATGTCAACCACCTTAAGTCGCACAAAGCTCCTGTTCAGGTCAATTTTGCACCTATTAGTCCGAACCAAACGATCTGTTTAACATGCAGCAAAGTTTGCAAGTCTGGTTTGAGAAGACATGTGATTGTTCATAGGAATACCCTTCGACCTCCAGAGGAAGTTAACTCGATGGAAATTACTCAATTTGTATGTGACATCTGCTTCAAGATGTGCAAATCTGTGGCGTGAGTGCAGAGTCATCTGAGATAGCATGGACGACAAGATTGGGAGAACTCAATGTGACGGCGATCATCTGGAAAGATGCAGCAATCATCATCATCTATGTATATGTATATATATGTATATGTGTATAAATGTATGTATATATATTTGTAAATATATATATATGTATATGAATATATATGATGTATAAGTGTATATATATATACATATCTATGTATATATATACATGTATATGTGTATATCTATATGTGTATATATGTATATATGTGTATATATATATGTATGTATAGATATGCCTTTCTTATTTATTGAGACACATCTGGTTGAACATGACGGCGTTATTCTTTTTTGTGATCTCAATGGATAATTTTTCAAATGACGCCCAAACGTTTTTTTTCTATCGATGCATCCGATTATCTTCAGGAGCGATTGTTGTTGTTTTCTTTTCTATGAAGCTTGGTGTAATTATAGTTTGCCCCCTCAAAGAATGTCTCCGAACTCACTTTAAAACTTCATACAACGCATACATAGGCCATACAACAACAACAATCACCCAACGACTAACCTATCATTTGTAGCGAGCTGCTACTACGAGACTAGGCTGTATTCTCACCTTAGTTCTCTCTTTCTCCCTACTCTTTTCTCTTTTCCTTCCTTTCTTCTTATACGTCATCAGAGATTCCAGCCAATGAAAAGCGAGAACGGTTTACGTGGGACATTCGAGTGAAGGAGACGTCCTTACTTCCACGGCGACTAGAGACAGAACACACGCCTCACTCCTCGGCTCCCGTTAGGTAGCCGAGAGGAGCATTGAACATTAATACAGACTTTACAAAATGCACTGTCTTTCTTTGTAACCCGAGTTTCAGGAAAACACACATATATATTGGATATATAAAACCTCATGAATTCATAACAAAGTCGCGTTACACGTCCTCATTTTTATAAGAAGACAATGTCTTCTTTTACCAGTATTTCTTTCTATTTCAGCGCTCCAGTTCTCCCTGTTATCGGATGCGCCCCGAAGTGGGAGCCTAGCGAAATGGTGACCTTTAATAAGTACCCATGTTAATGTATGCTAATAATACCATAATATGGTGAACCCCGTGTGCATATATACATGCAATCTTCAAGAAAAACCCAGGAGAACGGGACAGAGTGAAAAAAGAAATTTAAAAAAAAAAAGAAAGGAAAAAACGAACTTTCGAGGACCAGTAAAACCATACAAAAATAAGGTATATATGAACCCGCTTCCTAAGAAATGCCAGTCATATATATGTATATTTATATATATATATATATATATATTGCTATTTTTGTGAAATGGTTTTACACCAAAGAAAAAAAAAAAGTCATTTTACGTGATTTTTATCAGATAAATTGCTAAATTAGAACCAGGTCTAAAAACTATTCTCCGACGAAAGCGGCCCGAGCAGTTAAAACAGATTCACAAATGGCGTGCTGACACACACACATACAAAAACTTTCTTTGAAATGCACGTGCGTGACAACATATGCCATCTTTGGAACACAAGTAGTAAATTTCACCAGACGAGCTCTTTTTTTTCCCCCCCAAAGAACATTTACTATATTTTTTTTTTTTTTTTTTTTACAAAGGCATCACCACATTATCAAGGCCCAGAGGCCACTCAAGGATAAGGGTTAAAGAGTGTACAGTAGAAGTTGGTCAATATAGTAATCATTAGTAATGAAAATTTGGTAAATTTAATAACTTATATGGAACGGCTCATCAAGAACTTATTTACTTTAGACTTGAACAAAACCATATTGTAGTCAGCCGGAAAGCAGGAAAACGGAAGACAATTCCACAGGCGTGCAGTTCTAAGAAAGAAGCTTTGTTCATGGAATCTACATTTAGGTTTAGGCACAGATAAAGAGTGGGGGAAATTATTGATAGTGTTTACAGCTAGACGAGTGTTTCTTGTGAAAGTTTGGCGAGGGGGGACCATAGATTGAAGCTCAGTTGAACACTTTCCATGAAAATAACGATACATCAGAGACAAACTCGCAACATCTCTTCTGTGAGATAGAGGTTGCAAGGAGGAGAAAAGGACATCTCCTACGAGGCTACGAAGTCTATTTTGAACTCTATCAAGGCAGGACAAGTTCTTTCTAGCAGCTCCTGCCCAGATGTGGCAACAGTATTCCATCCTTGGACGTACCTGGCTCTTATATAGATAGAGAATAGCATCAGCAGTGAGATATCTACTGGATCGATAGAAAGATCCCACCATTTTTCCAGCGGCCTTGGCAACAGATTTGATATACGTGTTCCATTTAAGATCAGGAGTAATGGTCAAGCCCAGAAGCTTGTCAAAACTTGAGGCCTCCTGAAGACGAGAGCCATTCATTTCAATTGATGACAAATGTGGATTAGAATGTTGATGATGTAAAGAGAGAAGCTTGGTTTTAGATGCATTAAAAGTAACCAGCCACTCCTTTCCCCATTGTACTACGTGCTCAAGATCAGAGGAGAGAGAATTGGAGAGAACTTGCTCGTTTACTGTCTTAGATGTGGTACCATAAATGGTAGTGTCGTCAGCATAAATGTCTACAAATGATGTAAGGATATGATTTGGAAGATCATTAATGTAGATCAGGAAAAGAGTTGGGCCCAGGATGGATCCCTGAGGGACACCGGCATTAATATTGTGAGCTTCTGATTTTTGCCCCTCAACTACTACTCTTATGAATCTATCAGAAAGAAATGATTTAATAATTGAGAAGACTTTTCCAGCTATACCATAGCTAGCGATCTTATGAAGTAAACCTTTATGCCATACCCTATCAAAGGCTTTAGATATGTCAAGAGCAATTGCCCTAGAAAGATTGCCACCGTCGAGAGATTTGCTAATCCTATGCGATATAACTGTAAGGACATCTGCTGTGGATCTAGCAGAACGGAAACCATATTGAGTGTCACTAAGAAGGTTATTTTTGTTGAGATGTTTGATTACTTCTGTATTTAATACAGATTCTAGCAACTTACTCATGACGCACAGGAGACTTATTGGCCTGTACTGAGAGGGGGATGAGCGATCACCTGAATTCTTAAATACAGGGCATACTGATGAGATTTTCCAGGGAGATGGGAAACTATTCTCCTTAAGACAACGTTTAAACAGTTTTGTAAGTATGGGCGCTAGTTCAGGTTGAAGTTTTACTATTTACTATATATATATACATATACGTAATATATATATAACAAAAAACTAATAATAATCAATCCCAGTAACGGCTGAATTTAACCTCCGGTGAGTACGTTTTTCTCTCTCTCTCTTCTTTCTATCACACCTTTTCCCCTTTTTCCCCAGCAATTTCCTTTAGTTGCCATTACAAGTAAATAAAAAAGAAGAAATAACATTAACTGATAGTAGCTAATAACCATAGTAGTAGTAATAATATTAATAATAATAATAACAATAATAATAACAATAATAATAATGGATGCATAGCAAGTTAGTATTAAACCTCCACAATTCATGGAGACTAGTGTAAACGGTTGGTTTTCTATATTAGAAGCGCAGTTCCATCTCCGACACGTGACGACCGACGATACAAAGTTTTACACAGTCATTAGCGCATTGCCACCGGACGTAGTGACAAATATTCCCCCAGCAATCTTACAGTCACTTAATTACCCTAAATTAAAGGAGTCAGTGTTATCTGCCTATGAAAAGACCAGACCTGAACTCCTGGAGAAGTTGATGAGGACCACTACCTTATCTGGTCGTCCATCGTTATACCTCCAGGAGATGGTGACGGTGGCGAATAGTATAGGAGCGAGCGAAGAGATAGTGCGCCACAAGTTTATACACGTGCTTCCAAAGCAAATAGCACCAGTGGTAGCAGCCCACACCAAGATGCCGTTAACGGAATTGGGTCGACTGTCTGACAATTTGATGCCGTTGATAGAGAATACGTCGGTATTCCAGGCGGTTAGAAGTCATACTCAGGCAAACGATTATAGTACCACCAGACACGCTTTTGAAAACATCCCGGCCGGTTTACGTCCATATCGACGGAAACAGCGACCTAAGATGTGTAGAGCACATATTTATTTTGCAGAAGAGACTCGCACATGTAAGCCCTGGTGTAAGTGGCCAAAGAAGAAGAGCAGTATACAAATGCTACCTAATTCGCACCCCTCCTCCCCTGCCCCAAGTGACTCGGAAAACTAGACAGGCGGACTGCGTTTGCTCCAGTGGTCCCGCCGTTATTACAAGTCTCTGCCAAGATAGGAGCAGCTAAAGTTAATTTTATTATAGATACAGGGGCCAGTGTTTCCATTTTGCCACGTTCTGTAGTAAATGGAGTTACCCTGGAGCCAACCCCTGTGCATATCTCAACCGCTAACGGGGAGAGTATAAAATGCTATGGTCAAACGAACTTAGAAATAAAAATTCCACATTTGAGAAGATCTTTCCAATGGAGTTTTGTGATCGCAGATGTCACTAACCCTTTGCTAGGATTCGATTTCTTGAACAAATTTCACATCATAGTGGATTGCAAAAATCGATCCATCCGTGATAACGTAACGGAGCGTGAGATTACAGTGAATGCAGTAACAGGAACCAATGCGGTAATAATTAATAAAATCGACCTAGCGGATTATATTACCGAGGTAATAAGTAAATATGATAATGTACTTTCACCACATAGCGGCACAAACAAAGACTATGGTGGAGCGTATCACAGGATTGATACAGGCAGCCGGGTACCAGTCTTTGCTAAAGCCAGACAACTTTCCGGCCCTAAATTAGACACAGCGCAGGCGGAATTTAAAAAGTTATTAAATACTGGAGTTATCCAGCCTTCCAGTAGCGAGTGGGCAACCCCGTTGCATTTAGTAAAGAAGGCGGATGGTTCATATCGAGCTTGCGGTGATTTCCGTGCACTAAATAGCATTATGAAAACAGACCGCTATCCGATACCAAATATAAATTCGTTCTGCACACAGTTAGCTAGCAAACAGTATTTTTCTAAAATAGATTTAACCTCAGTGTATCATGAAATTAAGGTACACCCTGACGATGTGCCTAAAACAGCAGTCGTGACACCTTTTGGCTTGTTTGAGTTTAATTACATGCCATTTGGTTTAAAGAATGCTGCGGCTACATTTCAGCGTTTTATGGACAAGATATATTTGAAGTTAAACTGCGTATTTATATACCTAGATGACATATTAGTCTTTAGCGATAGCAAACAACAACACAAGAAAGACTTAGATAGAGTATTTAGAATCCTTAGCGATAACAATTTAAAGATTTCCTGAGATAAGTGTGTATTTGGAGTACCAGAGTTAGACTTTTTAGGCTTCCACGTAAACAAAGAAGGTTTATTGCCTACTTCAAGGAAAATTAAAGAGTTGGAAAATTTTCCAGTCCCTAAGGACTCAAAAAGCTTACGCAGATTTCTGGGGATGACAGGTTTTTACCGTAAGTTAGTCCCTAATTATGCATCCGTAGTTTTACCGTTAACTGAACGAATGAGGTTGGATCCGGAAGCAAAGACTGAGTTTAATGAGGAAGAAACTCATACTTTCAAAGCAATAGTAAGCAAGTTGTCTGAATTAACGGCGTTAGCTCATCCACAGTCTTCAACTACGGAGTACCACCTAGTTATGGATGCTAGCCAATTTGCCACGGGTGCTGCATTGCACCAGTTGGTAGATAAGAAACCAGTACCTATAGGTTTCTTTTCCAAAAAATTTTCCCAAGCCCAAACTAAGTATTCCACGTTTGACAGAGAGCTACTGGCAGCTTAATTTTCAGTGATACATTTCCGCCACCTCATAGAAGGTCGCCACGTGACATTATTCACTGATCATAAGCCTCTGTGCGGAGCATATTACAGTCAGACACCGGCAAAGACAGATCGACAACAACGACACTTGTCAGTACTTGCCGAATATATTGCTGACGTGGAGTATATTAAAGGAGCTGAGAATATAGTTGCAGACTGTATGTCTCGGCCTGCATTAGCTGTGCAGATAGATGCATGCGATTTGGCTGAAATAGCAGAGGCACAAAGAGGTGATGACAAGATAAAGTCATACACTGATTTAAAAGAATATTGTGTGTCGAAGGAAATCGGCTCAGTCCTGTGCGATATTTCGACGAAGTACCCCAGACCGTTTATCCCAAAAGAACTTCGTCAGGCATCCTGGTACGGGAGTGTCTATTAAACTGTTTAAGTCCAGATACTTTTGGCCCAGCTTAGATAGAACAATTAAGTAATTCTGTGCAGAATGCGTAGAGTGTCAGCAAGCAAAAGTTCACAGACACACAAAGTCTGTGGTCCAAGAATTCGAGTTACCATCTGCACGTTTCCAGACGGTACATATTGATATTGTTGGTCCCTTGCCCTTAACGCGCAATGAGTCTGACCCTTACCTAAGCCCTTACAAATACTTGCTTACCTGTATCGACCGTGCAACTCGCTGGATTGAAGTACAGCCTATGACTGAAATAACTGCACAGTCGGTAGAAGAGGCATTTATCAATGCATGGATATCCAGATTTGGAGTCCCACTGCATGTGGTAACTGACAGAGTTTGAGAGCGAGTTGTTCCAGGAATTAGCCAAGGTAGTAGGTTTTTACCGATTGAGGACAACTTCGTATCACCCTCAAAGTAACGGAATGATCGAAAGAGCACACCGTACTCTTAAAGCAGCTATAATAGCTCGCAAAGAATCATGGATGAAAGCCATACCAGTGATTCTATTTGGTATACGTAGCACCACTAACGAATCAGGTTTTCCCTTTTTACATCTGTTACTGGAGCTCCGATATTGATTCTTCAGTAGTTAATACACAAACGGAGAGCAGGAGAGACTCCAGTTAATAATAAGTACATACGTAATTTGTGTGAATGGATGCCCCAAATTGATGTACTTGACAATGGAAAAGGACATATCCACGACAATTCAAAAACTTTCATACCAAAAACCTTACGGTCCTGTGAAAAAGTATGGCTCAGGGTCGATCGAGTTAGAAAACTGTTAGAAGCACCTTACTCAGGTCCTTATAAAGTCTTGACTCGATCAGACAAGCACTTCCAGATCGACATGAACAACGGAACTCACACACACGTATCGATAGATAGATTAAAACGGTATATAGAACCAACTATTAGTAATAAAATTAGACAGACAGAGAAGTCACAGACAGATGAAGTTAATACTAGTGATGAGATTATTAGGACAGACGATACCGACGAATTCGAAGATGGAATTGCTACTGACACATATAAGTTTAGAGCAGGAAGGAAGGTGACATGGAAGAAGAAAAACGAATAATTTTATTTTTAAACAAAGAACAGATTTAATAATTGGGTATAAGTTACTTAAGTCCGTTAATTGGAGGGGGAATCTTGTAGCGAGCTGCTACTACTATGAGACTAGGCTGTATTCTCACCTTAGTTCTCTCTTTCTCCCTACTCTTTTCTCTTTTTCTTCCTTTCTTCTTATACGTCATCAGAGGTTCCAGCCAATGAAAAGCGAGAACGATTTACATGGGACATTCAAGTGAAGGAAACGTCCTTACTTCCACGGCGACTAGAGACAGAACACACGCCTCACTCCTCTGCTCCCATTAGGTAGCCGAGAGGAGCATTGAACATTATAATACAGACTTTACAAAATACACTGTCTTTCTTTGTAACCCAAGTTTCGGGAAAACACACATATATATTGGATATATAAAACCTCAGGAATTCATAACAAAGTCGCGTTACACGTCCTCATTTTTATAAGAAGACAATGTCTTCTTTTACCAGTATTTCTTTCTATTTCAGCGCTCCAGTTCTCCCTGTTATCGGAGGCGCCCCGAAGTGGGAGCCTACCGAAATGGTGACCTTTAATTAGTACCCATGTTAATGTATGCTAATAATACCATACATTTAGCTGACAATAGCGCCATAAAACAACATCTAACATCCCACAATAAAAACCTACCGTCGTCCGACATTAGAAATATCTTAACTAACAATACTAAAATTAGATACCTTAACAACTGCACACGACAACTAAAATTACTAGACGCCATACTTATAAAAAAAACGACAGCCCTTTTTGAACCGGATCTCATTTAATACCGGGACAAATATACTAATAGTATTTAATAACTAGAATGATTACTTCCCTTTTACTTTGGAATCTCATAATCCCCTTTTTCATTCCCCACTTGCTCTTCCTGTCTCAAATAAAATATACGTCTCTTGTACCCGTCATGCAAGTGTCCGTGTCCTCTTTCAAATCTTTGTTCCACTTCCTTTTCTCTTTTCACTGAAATGCAACTCGCAATAGGAATGATAATGGAAACCGATGGAACAGACTTTTATTTAACAGAGATGAAACCAAATATGAAATTTGGGAGACAAAATTTTTATGTCATTCACGCATGCTCGGCCTAAAAGATGCCATTTTAGGTATTGTTACGTATTTTTCCACAGATTTTTTGAAAATTTTAGGCACTAGTTTGATATATGTCAGACGTATTTAATGAATTATTGTCGGAATTCTTATTCCAACTTTCCTGTAGTTTTAATTTTTCCCATTCTATCTTTTTTTTTTCCAACTTTATTCTTTCCTTTTCTAGTTCCAATTTTTTTTATTTCGAATTTCATCTATAAACTACTTTGGTCGTCTCTGTTATGTCCCTTGGATCATTGTTCAATGTTTATAATGTAAACTCTCGGACATAAACGTGAATAAACGAGACTTGGTCAGTTGGCCATGTTGGTCTGAACGGTCACATATCCTTGTCCTGTTATTAATAATAGAAACCTGACATAACATGGTGTCAGAACAAGGGATTTACTAACAAATGTGAGCAAAATACGGGGAAAGAGTTATACTAAATATCGAGCCTAAGAGCCGTTAAAAAAAAAAAAGAAAGGAAATACGTGAAGTTCCATAATAACCCCCCAGTATGAATAGCCACGTGAGTCCACCAGAGCCCTTTCCATTCGACCAACCCGAGTCATGGGAAAAATGGATACGACGGTTCAACCGTTACCGGACAGTGTCCAGCCTTGACGAAAAACCAAATGCTTGTCAAGTGGACACCCTAATATATTGTATGGGTGATAAAGCCGAAGACATTTTCGCCACATTCAAACTTGCACCCGAGGAAGCCCAGAACTTCAATATAGTGGTAGCAAAGTTCAATGACCATTTCAAGGGTGATACGAACATAATTTATGAATGGGCCAGATTCAACCGAAGGTGTCAAGAGGAAGGTGAGTCCATTGATTCATTCATCACTAACCTCCACACACTAGCTAAAAACTGCAATTTTCGAGACCTGCATGAGGAATTAATTTGTGATAGAATTGTAGTTGGGTGCACAGATCCTAAGCTATCACTAAGTCTGGAAATGATTCCGGACCTCACCTTGGATGGGGCCATCAGACGCGCACGACAGAGTGAAACAATAAAATCACAACAGCATCTCCTGCGGTCCCCAGAACATATCGTGGTGAAGATCCAGCTGACAAT
The DNA here is from genome assembly GCF_053919585.1 of Euprymna scolopes. Classification (NCBI taxonomy): domain Eukaryota; kingdom Metazoa; phylum Mollusca; class Cephalopoda; order Sepiida; family Sepiolidae; genus Euprymna; species Euprymna scolopes. The sequence goes on along the minus strand of NC_136511.1, from coordinate 94,654,731 downwards.
AATATTGCAGTCCACTACGTTAGTGACAACCGAATTCGCAGACAAGGTCAGGGTAAACACATGACAAGACCCGAGCGAGAACTGCACTACGAAAATCGACAAAAAAATGAGCGCGCACAGCAGTATAGACCAGAGGCTGAGTGCCACCGCTGTGGTAACAAAACCCAACACCAGAGACACACGTGTCCTGCCATCTCAGCCACCTGCCACAATTGTGGTAGGGTTGGCCACTATGCTCAGTGCTGCCGCACACAAAGGCTGCATGAAATTAAACCTAGCTCAGATGACTGTGAAAGCGATCAGAATGCGTACTTTGGTGTTCTGACGATATCAGAGATCAGCATAAGTAAGCCTTGGCGAACCAATATCGCCATCAATGGAGTGCCACTGAAATTCAAGCTGGACTCTGGGGCGGATGTGACCACGATTCCAGAGCACATATATAAGTTACGGAGAGACCTACCAGACCTCTCAGATACCCACAAAATTCTTCATGGTCCAAGACGTATTCCACTCAAAGTGACTGGAGTGGTCACTGCAACTGTCTCGCATGAAGATCTTTCAGCAGAACAGAGGATATTTATTATCCCCAATCTCAAGGAGCCACTGTTAGGAAGGCCGGCCATCGAAGCACTTATGCTCGTAACTGTCTACCCAAACTTACATACCATCAGCAGCCAGAAACGCCCATTCGACCCAAAAATAGAAATGCCAGACTTATTCACAGGCCTAGGCACATTTGGAGAAGAATGTACCATACTCTTACATCCGGATGCGAGTCCATACTCAGTACCCACACCACGACGCGTACCACTACCCTTGATGGAGAAAACACGGGCTGAGCTCCAGAGAATGGAGAAACTGGGGGTCATAAGCAAGGTTGACACACCCACCGAATGGTGTTCCCCCATGGTTGTAGTACCAAAAGCAAATGGAATGATTAGGATATGCGTAGATCTCACAAATCTCAATAAGTGCATAAAACGTGAACTCCACATGCTCCCCACGGTCGACCACCTTTTGGCTCAGTTAGGGGAAGTAAAAATTATGAGCAAGTTGGATGCCAACAGCGGGTATTGGCAGATTCCACTTTCATCAGAATCTCGTTCGCTGACGACCTTCATAACTCCATTCGGACGATACCAATTCAACCGCCTCCCATTTGGTATTTCATCAGCGAGTGAGATCTACCAGAGACGCATGTCACAAGTACTAGAGACCGAAATTGGAGCCATATGCATGCAAGATGATGTTTTAGTATAAGGAAAAAATCAACAAGAACATGATGCCCGGCTGAAGAGCACACTGAAAAACATTCAGGCTGCTGGTATTACACTCAATTAGTGAATCAATTAGGAAAATTCATTCCAAACCTAGCAGACATGACTAAACCATTAAGGGATTTATTGAGTCATAAATATGCGTTTGTTTGGGACAATGCACAGCAGGATGCATTCTCCTCCATCAAGAAAGCATTGTGTTTAGCACCTGTGCTATGCCTGTACAATCCATCAAGTGAGACTGTGGTTTCTAGCGACGCTTCATCTAATGGGCTGGGAGCAGTATTATTACAACGACAGAATGACACAAAATTACATCCCATCGCCTACGCTTCACGAGCCATGTCAGAAACTGAAACTCGTTATGGGCTTGTGAACGCTTTTCAGACTATCTTGTTGGACTACACTTCACAGTGGAGACAGATCACGAACCACTGGTGCCACTACTAGGTACTAAGGACCTCAGTGAACTTCCAGCAAGGATACAGAGGTTTCGAATACGTTTAATGAGGTATACATACACAATTCGCTATGTCCCTGGTAAGGAACTATACACAGCTGATGCTCTGTCAAGAGCGGTATCTGACAACGGACCCACCAAACAAGACAAGGACCTCGAAGAGTTAGCAACAGCGTTCGTCCACACCATGATGGAATCTTTACCTGCCACAGAAAAACGTCTGAAAGAGCTGGAGGAAGCCACTAAAACTGATGAAATCAGCAACTGCATATTACAATATGTAAGAAATGGCTGGCCATCAAAGGATTATGTCCCAGCATCAATTAAACCCTATGGGGCCTACCGTGGCAGCATCACGTGTGAGAATGGATTACTGATGTATGGCACACGGATCATAATCCCATCGCTACTGAGACCGACTATTATTGCCAAAATCCACTCTGGTCATCAGGAAATTACCAGGTGCAGACAAAGAGCTTGCCAGTCCGTATGGCGGCCAGGACTATCTGAACAAATCAAAAGAACTGTAGAAAACTGTCCAAGATGCGCCGAGCTAAGACACCAACCGCCTGAACCCCTCATGACAACTGAGTTTCCAACAAGACCATGGCACACTGTAGCCTCTGATCTGTTTGAGTTGAAAGGCAGCAGCTATGTCATACTTGTCGACTACTTCTCTCGATATGCAGAAATCACCATGCTTACATCAATGACTTCCAGCGCAATGATACAGAGTTTTAAAGCTATTTTTGCCAGACATGGGGTACCTGTCATCCTAAGAACAGACCCAGGAAGCCAGTACGCTTCGAAGGACTTTGCCAAGTTCGCAAATGACTGGGGTTTCTAGCACGTTACAAACAGTCCCCGCTATTCCCAAAGCAACGGAGCTGCAGAAGCCTGTGTGAAAACAATGAAGAGAATGTTAAAGAAGCCAAAAGACCCATATCTTTCTTTGCTTGCACACAGAGCGACACCAATGGACTGTGGGTTTAGCCCCAGCGAACTGTTAATGGGCCGACGTCTGAGGACAAACGTCCCGACTCACCCGGGTCTACTAAACCCCAGTTGACCCGATCTTGAGAATTTTAGAGAGAGGGAAAGGAACCAGAAGGCTCAACAGCAACTCACACACCGCCTATCAAAAAAAGCTAAAGAGCTACAACCACTCGAAAATGGCACACCGGTATGGGTCAGAAGCTCCAACCCCCCAAACCAGGAAGGCATCGTTGTTGGAATGGCAAATACACCACGTTCCTACATTCTACGGACCAAAGAAGAAGGGACAATAATCCGACGCAATCGACGACACATTGTACCCAAACCACCAGAAATGGTCGAGGCTTACACACCCATGAAGACAGTCATTTACCTAGGGAAGAAACAGTCAAAACAGCATGCACCACTCTCACCTCTCAAGAGTATACAACAACCAGATCTGGGCGTCAGTCAAGACCACCTATTAAACTAGATCTATAATATATGTATATACAAATATATATATATAAAAGTAAATAAATGAACTCTTTTCTTTTAATAGATATATCAAGTGTGTGTGTGTGTGTGAGAGAGTGAGTGAGAGAGAGAGAGAGACCATATAGTAAAAGAACATTAAACATTATTAAATAAAATAAAAAAGGGAGATGTTATGTCCCTTGGATCGGTGGGAGTTGTCCCCCTTTGTTCAATGTTTATAATGTAAACTCTCGGACGTAAACGTGAATAAATGAGACTTGGTCAGCTGGCCATGTTGGTCTGAACGGTCACATATCCTTGTCCTGTTATTATTAATAGAAACCTGATATAACATCTCACAATACTATCCGAATCTAACAATTCTTTTCCCATCAGTTCCGTAGCTACAATGCTTTTTATTTTCACTTTTTTCATAGTTGGGTTTGTATTTAGACCCAAATATTCTGAAATTTGCAATAATTCCATTTTTTTTTAATTTTTAAATACTTCGTCCAGATTGGCTGAACTTAAAAAATTTTCCACTGAAAAAGACATGTTATTTTTTTTTAATTTATATTTTAAAATAAGTTGATGAATATTATCTAATACTTTATTTTATTTATTTATTTAGCAGATAAGTGTTAATTTTAAGCTTATGATGAGCTCCCACTTTGTTACGTTTAAATTGTGTAACAATTAAAAATATGGACGATATGAAATATGGTTTTCGGAAAATATTATTTTCCTTTATTTTCAACAATAGCAAAATAAACAAATAAGGTGATTCACCAATATTTTCAACAATAACAAAATAAACAAATAAGGTGATTCACAAATATTTTCAACTATAACAAAACAAACAAATAAGGTGATTCACAAATATTTTCAACAATAACAAAACAAACAAATAAGGTGATTCACCAATATTTTCAACAATAACAAAATAAACAAATAAGGTGATTCACCAATATTTTCAACAATAACAAAACAAACAAATTAGGTGATTCACAAATATTTTCAACAATAACAAAACAAACAAATAAGGTGATTCACAAATATTTTCAACAATAACAAAACAAACAAATAAGGTGATTCACAAATATTTTCAACAATAACAAAACAAACAAATAAGGTGATTCACCAATATTTTCAACAATAACAAAATAAACAAATTAGGTGATTCACAAATATTTTCAACAATAACAAAACAAACAAATAAGGTGATTCACAAATATTTTCAACAATAACAAAATAAACAAATAAGGTGATTCACAAATATTTTCAACAATAACAAAACAAACAAATAAGGTGATTCACCAATATTTTCAACAATAACAAAATAAACAAATAAGGTGATTCACCAATATTTTCAACAATAACAAAACAAACAAATAAGGTGATTCACAAATATTTTCAACAATAACAAAACAAACAAATAAGGTGATTCACAAATATTTTCAACAATAACAAAATAAACAAATAAGGTGATTCACAAGTATTTTCAACAATAACAAAATAAACAAATAAGGTTTCAACAATAACACTCCCCACTTATCCAACACATTCTCCATGGCAGCTGAGCGAAAGGCAGTTCCATTGTCCATTAGCACTTCCGTCACTGGACCCCTCTCCAAAAACACCTCTTCCAAGACCTTTGCAATTTCACCTGCATTTTCCGCCTTGATCTCCCTCCAAATGGCTACTCTCCTGGTCCACAGTCGACCATTGATACGGCCTCTGTCGATAGTGCGTTACGTCTATCGCCAACCTGCTCCAGTTCTCTGCCACCTGAACCTCACCAGCTTCGTGTCTACTCGGCGCAGGGTCGATTGATTGACACCGGCTGCATCTCTCAACTGTCCTAACGGCCTCCTTTGTGATTCTGGGGTCCACCTTCCTGGCCAAGAACAAGGTTCTATCCACTCCAAAATGGTGCATGTCATGCAAATCCTTCAGAGTGTCTTCATTCAAACAACATATTGCAACAGCCGCCTCATTCGGCGCCTTTAGCCAGGTCTTCCACACCCTCGTCATCACATCTGCTCTGTTCTTCGCTGAAGGAACGATAGTGACCCTAAGTTGAAGATCAAATTCCCTAATCAACTCCCTTAACATCATCAATCGATGCTTTACTAGCATCTCGGCAGCGCCTTTCGTCTTCACCCTCCTTTCTTCTGTAGCTTCGGACTGGATCCAAGAGAACACAGTGGCTGAGTCGGTCCTCACCTCAACATTCTGTAGCCCCCATTTCAAGGCTAAGTTGATGCCCTTCATAACCGCATCCAGTTCCGCCACATTTATGTGAGACACATCGTCCTTCTTCCGCAACCAAGCAGCATCTTCTGCAGTAACACCACCTATCTCCAAGGTGACCCCCACTGCTATACAGCTTGCATTACACCACACAACACCTTCTGCACTGTTGGGTACATGCCAAACACCTCTCACTGGATCCTCCCTCTTCACCTCTTCAATAATCTCTCTCATAATGTCTGTAGAATAATCAAAAGAACTGTGTTAGTCAATAACACACAACAACAACAACAACAATAATAGCAGCAACACTTACCAAGGGTTCAGCTCATGCACAAGACAGACATCAGATTGAGCTGGACTGAGGGCTTGTATTTATGTACAAGCATATCCAATCAGGTGATTCAGCCAATCACAATCCAAGGAATAGACTGGCCCATGTGTGCACAATGGAATCTCCCATTGTGCCATAAATAGTTCTCCTCTTTCATGAGAAGTAACTTTAGTCTTTGTCAAGTTATCCACAACTTGAACGCTGACCGAAAGTCCACTACACAATTCAACATGGCGCTACGAACAGGATTCGAGACAGAGGATTGGGAAGACTATTTCCTCAAAGCAGGCATTGCTGCCGATTCCGCCAAGAGCTACGCTGCAACTTTTGTGAAGGAAAAACTGAGGAAGGAAAACCTTCAAGTAATGGATCGAGCCATGCTAAGAGAATTGGGAATCACAACAATGGGAGAAGCTCTGTCTATCCTTCGACAAGCCAAGGAGCCCGCTACCCAGACCACCTATGCTAAGGCACCAGCTGCCAGGCCTCCCCAACTTCATCTCGAAATGACCCCTCAATAATTCAGAAAATTTCGGATTGACTGGGAAGTATTCACCAGAATAACGGACATGCCAACTTCTCAGGCCAATACCCAGTTATACAGTTGCGCTGATGAATCCGTTCAAAACGCAATCGTAAATACGTACCCTAAGTTCTTCACCACCAACCCAGACAAGCTGCTAGAGATGACAGAAGCATTGGTGACTCAAAAATCAAATCCCATGGTCCATCGGATGACATTTGCAGCTATATCACAGCATGAAGATGAACCCATCCAACAATACCTTGTTCGTCTTAGGTCCACGGCCATAGACTGTAATTTTTCATGCCCCAACTGCGATCACGACCTGTCCGACATTTATATCAAGGACCAATTTATCAAAGGGATATCGAATGATACGCTTCAGACCGATCTACTGGCAAAAGCCGGGTTGCTAAAAACTCTCAACCAAAATATTTGTCATGCTGAGGCATTTGAGTCTGCACTACGGGACCAAACCGCAATGACTGATACCTCAGACATAGCTACAGTCCGGATGTCAATGTATCGCAAAAAAAAAAAACACAGTGCTGTATGGACTAGCAGAGGCAATATTCGCACTAGCTCTACTGCTACTCACAACGATAACATTGCTGATAAAGAACCCCGTCAAACCTGCATAGGCTGCGGTAGTCACCAACACGGTACTCCAAGGACAAGTGCCCGCCATTTAACATGTCCGGCATGGAATCAAATGTGCAACACTTGTGGGAAACTTAACCATTTCTCAGCAGTGTGCCGGACAAAGAAATATCGCCCGGCAGTGATAAAGAGTTTTGAAGACCAAGAAGCTCCCATGAATACACTCATGGCCCATATCACATTCGATCAAATGAGGGGCACCATTATGACTACAGAAGGTGATCTGTTAACTGAAATAAATGCATCAGTAATCCCATTCTCACCAAAACCAGATCTCAGACGAGCTGTCAATATCCCTAGGAGTTGTAGTACAACGCTAAAGGTTTTTCCCGACAGTGGTGCCGCCATTTGTCTTGGGGGACCAAAGCATTTAATCAAAATGGGCCTCACAGAGATTAGTCTTATCCAATCAAGAAAGATCATACGAACAGTTGGAGGTTTCACACTCATGTGTCAGGGTTGGCTACCAGTTGAGTTTGTGGTCAGAGGGAAAACAACTAAACAAGCCCTCTACATATGCAAGGGCATACAACGGCTTTATCTCAGCAGAGCAGCCTGCATCGATGTGGGAATATTGCACAAACATCTTCCAAACCCTTTAGCAGACGTACATGAAGAGGTAGACACCGAGTCTAAAAAGTGTGTAGATCAATTGCCAAATCGCCCCAAAAACCTCCCTTTTCCTGCAACAGAAGATAACATAGGCAAACTTAAGAGCTGGCTCCTAGAAAAGTTTGCCAAAACGACATTCAACAAAGATGGGATATTTCCAGCCATGTCCGACCCAGCTGCCCACATTCACCTCAAAGAGGGAGCAATCCCTAAAGCCAGGCATAACCCAATTCCTGTACCCTTCCACTTCAAGGAACCAGTAAGACAAGCCCTTTGGAAGGATGTAGAAAAAGGTATCATAGCTCCAGTACCCGTGGGTATGCCTACTGATTGGTGCAGTACTATGGTAATAACTGCCAAAAAGAATGGTAATCCAAGGAGAACAATAGATTACCAACACCTTAACTCTCAATGCAAGCGAGAAACCCACCATACTGGGTCGCCATTCCAGTTGGCACTGCAAGTGCCACCTAGAACAAAGAAAACAGTCCTAGACGCTGTTGATGGATACCACTCGATTCTCTTAGACAAAGAATCTCAACCATTAACCACCTTCATAACTGAGTGGGGAAGATACATGTATCTTAGGATGCCTCAAGGATATGTCGCATCTGGGGATGCTTACACTCGCAGATACGATGAAATAATAAAAGATATCCCACGCAAGGTGAAGATAGTAGACGATACCCTGCTATATGACTCTAGCATTGAGGGAGCCTTTTATCATACCTTCGATTTTCTGCTCCAATGTGCTAAGAATGGAATTGTGCTCAACACCGACAAATTCCAATTCTGTCAGGATGTCGTACAATTTGGAGGCCTCCAGATAACTTCTTCAGGAGTGACCCCTTCTGAGTCCATGATACAAGCGATACAGGATTTTCCAGTCCCAAGGACAATTACTGATGCCAGATCATGGTTTGGGCTTGTCAACCAAGTAGCCTGGGCATATTCACTGGGTCCAGTTATGGTGCCTTTTTGGGACCTCGTCAAACAAAACTCCAAATTTGCTTGGAATCAAAACCTTGAAGACGCATTCAAAGATTCCAAGCGAGTTATAATTCACCTAGTCCAGAAGGGGGTAGCAACATTTGACAAAGACAGAGCAACTTGCCTTGCTCCAGATTGGAGCAAAGAAGGAATGGGCTTCCTACTCCTACAAAAACATTGCCAATGTACCATGGAAAAAGCCCCAATCTGCTGTTCCGAAGGTTGGCATCTGATATATGCCGGCAGCAGATTTTGCACGGATGCTGAGCGCAGATACGCACCAATAGAGGGTGAGGCAGCAGCAATAGCATGGACATTGGAGAAATGCCGTATGTTCGTCATGGGTTCTCCAAACATCATAGTGGTCACAGACCATGAACCGCTGAAGGGGATATTTGGCGATCGTGATCTAAGCAAGATCCAAAACCCCCGGCTCTTTAGACTAAAGGAAAAGACCCTGAGATACAGATTTACCATACAGCATTGCCCCGGGAAGTGGCACAGAGGCCCTGATGCAGTTTCCCGCCACCCAGTGGCGATGGTGCAAGCCCTCCTTGATGTATTTCCAACAAAACCCTCTCAAATGGATATACTGGAGTCGAACAACATAAGCAACATAACAGAGTCAACAGCCTTAATAGCAACATTTGCAGACAGCAGTAATATAGCCATGATATCACCAGACCTAATTCGTTCAGCAGGTCGTGGCGATCAACAATATAACAAATTAATAGACACAATACAGCAAGGCTTCCCAAAAACACGTAATCTCACTGCGCCCGAAATCCGTGAGTATTGGGAGGTGAGGCACCGCCTTAGCACTGACAATGGTCTAGTATTGTTGGATCAAAGGATCGTCATCCCCAAAACACAACGAAAAAAGGTCCTACACTGCCTGCATTCCGCACACCAAGGAGTAGTCGGCATGAAAGCACGTGCCAACGAATCGGTGTACTGGCCAGGGATGGATGCATCAATCCGCAGTATTAGAGCGAATTGCATGGTATGCTCAACCATCGCACCTAGTCAACCAAGGGAACCTATCATTCTAACACGATCCCCAGAGTGGCCATTCCAACAAATCGTCATGGATATTTTTTATATTGGAGATCACACATACCTTGCCTGCGCAGATAGGCTAACTGGTTGGCTAATTTTATACCGCCTAGAATCAGGTCACACTACTACAACCAAATTGATGTCCATATGCCGACAACTGTTCCAAACATATGGTGCCCCAGAAGAACTCAGCACCGATGGCGGCCCACCTTTCACTTCCAGCACGTTCCAAGAATTCCTGAAAACATGGTGTGTTAGGCACAGATTATCTTCTGTTGCGTATCCCCAATCCAATGGCAGGGCAGAGCTCGCAGTAAAAACTGCAAAGAGGATTGTGAAAGGAAACACAGGCCCCCACGGTTCCTTGGACAATGACAGTGTTGCCCGGGCCATCTTGCAGTATCGGAATACCCCAATCCAAAGCATTGGCCTATCACCGGCCCAATTATTACTTCACCGTCGACTACGTGACTCCATCCCATCACAGCCAATCCTCTACAAGCCTCATCCTGAATGGGTGTCAGCGGCACAACATCGCGAGGAAATGCTCCACCACCGCAATGCAAAAATAGTAGAAAGATACAATAAATATACCCACAACCTTCCACCATTACAAGCTGGTGACACTGTAGCCATCCAAAATCCAGTCAATCGCAGATGGAACACAACGGGCAAAATCATCAGTTCCCTACCAGATCGACAATACCGAATCAGGCTTAACGGATCCGGAAGGATCACACTTAGGAACCGCCGTTTCCTCAGAAAATGCGAACTTAAGCCTACACCAACCCCAATACCAAGTGCAGCACTAGGACCAACAATTCCCTCAAGCGATACTACATTCTGGCATATCCCACTATCTCCCTGTAATAGCACATACACAGCAACCAAACCCCAACAACAAACCACACATATATCCCCACGCTTTCGATCAAGGATTCCCCGAGCTCTTTCTAGGTTACTACCACACAACAAACTAGGCCTAAAAGAGAGATACACCTCTCACACAACCCAGCCTACTCGTGGGGGGGGGAGAGGGGAGATGTAGAATAATCAAAAGAACTGTGTTAGTCAATAACACACAACAACAACAACAACAATAATAGCAGCAACACTTACCAAGGGTTCAGCTCATGCACAAGACAGACATCAGATTGAGCTGGACTGAGGGCTTGTATTTATGTACAAGCATATCCAATCAGGTGATTCAGCCAATCACAATCCAAGGAATAGACTGGCCCATATGTGCACAATGGAATCTCCCATTGTGCCATAAATAGTTCTCCTCTTTCATAAGAAGTAACTTTAGTCTTTGTCAAGTTATCCACAACTTGAACGCTGACCGAAAGTCCACTACACAATTCAACACACAGTCTCTTTATCAACTCCATCCTCCCACTTCGCTCCACTAGCTAGCCTTTTGATATAATTACATGCAGTCCGTAGCCATCCTGCAATAGGGTAATGGCCCACCAGTCTTCCGCATATTGAGAAGAGTTCTCGCTGCTCAATTTTTCCGACACCTCCGGGATCTCATTTCCCCTCCGGAACACTAACCGTCCTATCTGGTCCTTTCTTAGTTGGAGCCCTAACACAGCTCCTCCCTCCAACGATTCCGGGCGTTTTGCAATTAGCCCAAAGCTGTTGAGGTGTTTTACTACGTCCTCCGCAGGTATTACCGTCTCATCCACCAAAATATCATCAATGTAGGAACTGGTGGCTCTTCTGACTGCGTCCTCCTTGCTTAGCACCGTTTTGAGGATCGCTGCCATGATTTTTGGTGCAGAATTCAGGCCAAAACCCAACCTAGTCAGACAGTACGTTCGGCCCTTGTATCTGACCAGCTGGTATTTCCAGAATTCCTGTGAAATGTGGATCTGTAGGTATGCAGATTTTAAATCCACAATCATCGCAGCCTTCTGAATCTGCCTCCACTCTCGCATGGTCTCTCCACACACATCCATCACATCGCCTCCCGTGTGACACGCAACGTGTACGTTCAGCTCCCTGAAGTCCAGTACTGGCCGAATTTTTTGTTTTGTGGGCTGAACAACCGCCATTGACAGCAGCACACCTTCCACCTTCTCTGTCCATGGTCTTAAAATCCCCTCTGAGATCCATCGGTCCACTTCCTTCTCAAATTCAACTCTTGTGCCTCCTCGCAACGTATGCTCGTAGCATTCCACTCTGTTGTTCAGTATGGGAGGTTCTCCCTTCCATGCCCACTTGGTCAATGAGAATATTACAAAATTGTATTTACCACTAGTCCAGAGGGCTTTTTCTGCAACTTTCCGTGGGTTGGAGGGATATATATTTTTTTTTTCTTTGTGTATTTTGGATTCTTTCGGCTGGACGTATCCGTGAATCATAGACCGGAGTTATCTTGACGGGTCCAAGTTGATAACTGGATTGTTTTCCTCTCCACTTTTATTTATATGACATCTTAACCCATTCTAGATTATTGCAGAACCCTCTGGGACTTTTCCGATATTTCTAAAACCTTCTACTCTTTCTATTACTATACTCTCGCCTTTAAACTATCTCGTGAATCAAAACTTTTGAGGTTTGATCATTAGGGGTACCTAGAATACGATAGCACACATTTTAAACGGTTTTATTGATTTTTTTATTATTATTTTATTGAAATGCTCCCTCGTAACAGTATACACCCTAATAGAGACAGAAGCGACACTGAGAGAAATGAAGATGCTTACGCCGAACTTGTACAGTTTTTGGACGACAAAAGTTTATCCTTAATAATGAGAGAAGCTACAGATAATGGGAGAAAAGCTCTCAAAATATTACGTGAACACTACGTAAGCAAAGGAAAATCACACCCAACTCATGTCTCTCAAAAAAAAAAAGGAGACGAAAGCGTCACAGAATACGTGATAAGAACTGAGACAATTTTAACAGCTCTGAGAAATGCCGGGCAAACAGTTGACGATGCCCTAATTATCGCCATGATATTAAAAGGACTACCAAGCTGCTACAACCCTCTTTCGATTTATGTGACACACAGCAACAAAGAAATAACATTCCTGGAATTTAAAACAGAACTCCATGGTTTCGACAAAACATTGAAACATAAAATCCAGTCGCCCAGTGATGAAGTGATGAAATTGACATCGTCTTTTTCAGAGAATATGATGGAGAGCCGTCACCACCATGATGAATGTGAAATATCATGCTTCTGCTTCACATTTATCGAAAGAATATCCCAACAACAAACACAAACAGCGAAAACAGTGGTGTAGTTATTGTAAACGTAACACCCATAAAAGAGAGTTCTGCCGTTATAAGCGAAAAGGTACAATGAAAAATGCAGCTGACACCATAGAAAACTGACACCAAAAAAAAAGAACCTTCGCATTTAAAAAGGAGGACTACTACTATACCACATACGAACCTACTAGTTGACACGGGCCACTTCGCACATTATAACAGACACAAAGAAATTGAAGAATTTCGACCCAACATTCCGTTCTGAGAACCACTACATGGAGTTGGCAGATGAAACTAAAGCCAGTGGCTTAGCCTTAAAAAGAGGAGATGCTGAAGTCTGCTTTTTAGACACTAACGGAAACTCTATTGTGACTATCCTAAAAGGGGCACTACTTATACCTTCATATCCTCAGGATATATTTTCTGTGACAACTGCGACCGAAAATAGAGCGACAGTTATTTTCGAAGAAGAGGGAAATATACTAAAACATAAAAACAGAACATAATTCAAAATACATGTGCGCAACAGACTATACTACCTAAAAACTATGGAGGAAGGAAATGCAGAAGACAGTTGTCATCAATGCCACGATATCCACACGTGGCACAAAATACTCGGCCATTGCAATTACGACGACATAACAAAATTACTCAATGTGATCGAAGGGATGAAAATAGAAAAATAAGACTGCAAACAACAAAAACTATAACGTCTGCATTCAAGGAAAATTTCCACAGAAAAGAAATAAATCTTCCGACAAAAGAGCGACAAATATTCTGCATTTAGTACATTCAGACCTAGCCAACCCCATAGGGTTTAAACAGGAACAAATACACCATCTCCTTCACTGACGACTTTTCTGGCGCCGTATTTGTATATTTTATTAAAAACAAAAGTGACGCCACACTTGCCACCAAAAAATTCCTCACAGATATTTCCCTATACGGCAAAATAAAAATACTGAGGTCAAATAATGGTTCGGAGTTCAAGTCAAACGACTTCGGAAAACTACTCCACC